>NC_054473.1:153807555-154107555 GCF_017639515.1 Carcharodon carcharias | reverse complement strand
GTTTTGGATTTGTGAGAACATCTGATGTTTAAAATAAAAATCAGATGTGTTACCATGGCTGAGGGTGGCTCCTTTGTCCTGTATTTCTATGTTTAGGATAAATGTCATGAGTGTTTGTTTGGACATTCATATTTATGTCCAAAGGCCTTAGTTCCTGCTGATGACCCGGCAGATTTAGCACTTAGGTGCTGAGTATGGAAGCGCCAGGCAAGGCTGGTCCTGCTGATCCATTTCTGTTGAGCAAACTGAAGGTTCATTGGATTAAAGTCTCCCAGGTGTCCTTGCTTCCTTGGTGTAGTCTCGGGTCAACGTTTAGCCCCTCAGCATTCCCCTGTGCTTCCTCATCCTCAGAATCAGTGCTGGACTCATCGTGTGCAGCCACATCCACTGCGTTAACATCTTCATCGTCCACTGCATCCCCCCTTTCCAGCTCAAGATTGTGGAGAGTGCATCATGCAACCACTATCACCGACACACGATCTGGAGGATACTGGAGTGCACCACCTGAGCAGTCCAGGCATCGGAAGTGCATATTGAGAAGATCGATGGTTCTCTCCACCACAGCCCTTGTGGAGCTGCGGCCCCTATTGTACCACTGCTCAGCTTCTGTTCTTGGATGGTGGAGAGGCGTCAGAAGCCACCTTCTGAGGGGATAGCCTTTGTCACCCAGCAGCCATCTATCAAGCTGAGCCAGAGCACTGAAGAGTCCCGGCACCTGAGAGTGTCTGAGGATGCAGGCGTCGTGGGAGCTGCCTGGGTACCTTGCACAGACTTGCAGGATCTGCATCCTGTGGTCAGACACTATTTGCACATTCATGGAGTGGAAGCCCTTCCTGCTGACCAAGGCACTGGGCTCACCTGCTGGTGCCTTGATGGCCACATGTGTACAGTCTATTGCACCCTCACGCGGGGGAAGCCAGCAATGGCTGCGAAGCCTCTGGCTCACTGTGTCTGACTTGCCTGGTCGCAGCGGAAGTGGATGAAGGTCAATGCCCGTCTGAACAGATTGTCTGTAACCTGCTTAACACAAGTGTGGACAGCTGATTGGGAGACACCGCACAGATCACCCACCAAGCCCTGGAAAGAGCCAGAGGCACAGAAATTGAGGGTAACTATGACCTTCAGAGCCACTGGTATGAGGTGTCCGCCCACACAGTTAGGAGAGATCTCAGGCCCAATCATCTGACAGATATAGTTGACTGTCTCCCTTGACATTTGGAGCCTCGTTCGGCACTGTAGCTCAGTCATATTGAGGTAGCTGCTTCTCCGACTGTGTACCCTGGCAGCAGGATAGTGGCGTCTTCTGCGACCCCTTCAACCTTGGACTACCTCTTGGCCCTGCGCCCCTTGTGCCTAAAGGTGGCTCCCCTGGAGGCTGAATGTGCAATCCTGGCCTCCCCTTTATTCTAGCCTTCCCTTCCTCCTCAGAGGAGCTGCCTCCAGTGGACATGTCAGAACCCATACCTAGGCTAAAGGGAAAGCTGCAGGCCCGATAAAGATTACTGACTGCAGAGTGCTGACCTGGAGGTTCAAAGTACACAGAAAGCTGCTGGAATTCGTTCTGAACTGCTGCAGATCATACAGGCAAGTTTAAAAAAGTTTCTCCAATAAACACTCCACAAAGCAGATTGACGACCCCACTGAACCCTCTTATCCTGCCCATGGATGAGGTTCATAACAAAAGTCTCTTACCTGCCTGCCTGCTGCACCCGTGCGCCGACCTGAAGATTGAATGGACACCTGAAAATCGCCGTCAATTGACGAATTAAGGGCCTTAAGTAGCCCGTTAATTAATGGCGGGCATGCATTGAACTTCATTGCGCGCGCGCCCAGTGAAATATCAAGATGGCGCGCAGTGATGTTGGGACGCTCACCCGATGTCACCGTGCGTTATTTTATGCTCTGACGTGTGGGGCCCACCCTCCACACGTCAAACAGAAAATTCTGCTCCTATGCTTTAGTTGTACGAGGCATTGGTTAGACCACATCTGGAGTATTGTGTACCGTACTGGTCTCCTTATTTAAAGAAAGATGTAAATGCATTAGAAGCAGTTCAGAGAAGGATTACAAGACTAATACCAGGAATGGGTGGACTGTTTTATGAGGAAAGGCTAGACAGGTTAGACTTGTATCCACTGGAATTTAGAAGATTAAGAGGCGACTTAATTGAAACTTTTAAGACCTGAGGGGTCTTGACAGGGTGGATGTGGAGAGGATGTTTCCTCTTGTGGGATAATCGAGAACTAGGGGTTACTGTTTAAAAATAAGGGGTCGCTCATTTAAGACGGAGATGAGGAGAATTTTTTTCACTGAGGGTTGTGAGCCTTTGGAACTCTCTTCCTCAAAAGGTGGTGGAAGCAGAGTCCTTGAATATTTTTAAGGCAGAACTAGATAGATTCTTGATTAACAAGGGGGTGAAAGATTACCGGGCATAGGCAGGAATGTGAAGTTGTGGTTACATTCAGATCAGCCATGATCTTAGTGAATGGCGGAGCATGCTGAAGGGGCCAAGTGGTCTACTCCTGCTCCTAACAAGTATGTTCATATATAATAAACAGACAAGGATAGCAACAGATATCAGGGCCAGAATTTTACATCCCTTGGGCAGGCATGCAGCGGCCACGAAATAGTGTGAGATGATGGGCGTGCTTCCGACCATTAAGCGGGCAATTAAGCCCATTAAGGAGGCCCGTCCACTTTTGCGGTTGGCAGATGGGCCAATCAGCCAGGCAGCCTTTATATTTTTGCTCATACCTCAACCCAGGTGGGATGCAATCTCTGGGGAATTAAGATAAAAAGAGATATCTGGGGACTGGTTTTTTTATGAGGTATGCCTTCAGGTGCTTGATTGTGCTGCATGGACATATTTTGCAGCATTTTTGTTGTTTTCTTTATTCTGTGGAGGTTTGCAACTCCCTGAGGCAGCGGTGTGCCTCCAGGGAGTTCACTGGAAGTGCTCACCAGCACCTGTGGTGATGTTGGTGCCAGCCCTCTTCCTGGTGGCAGTTAATTGCCACCCGGTGTGAAATTGCGGCCAGGGACTGATCATGGTCAGGGGCCCATTTCCCATTTGCTCCTGGGCCCACTAATCGCGCACTCCTGACGGGCAAAAAATTCAGGCCCAAGAGAACATAGATGTAAAATGGGCAGATGCATGACAGACAAAATGAATCTCAGTAAAGTGTGAAGTGATACAATTTGGTAGGAAGAATGAGGAGAGACAATAGAAACTAAATGGATCATTTTAAAGAGGTGTAGGAACAGAGAGATGTGGAGGTGTATGTACATAAATCTATGAAAGCAGCAGAACAAGTTGAGAAAGCTGTTCTTTTAAAGAGTCAGCACAAGCATAATTGGATGGATGCCTTCATTTTATGATTCTATGAGTGATGGCATTATTTTCTGTTTCAAGAGAAAATGATTATTTTTGCAAATGAAATACATATGAATAAAAAGCATGGATTAACGTAATTGGATCTTTAATTGTTGCAGATCCTTTTTAAAATAACGTATATTATTTACTAAAGCACAGTGTGAATTCATATATGATAGTGATAGACTATCTATCACTGAATTTTTCCAGCATTTTCTGATTTTATTACTGTCTGTAGAAAACTGAACATATCTGTTAATGGGTAAAATACCAAGAGATCAGTGGAAGGTGTTCAAAAATAATTTAACGTGTTACAATTATGAGGTTTATAAGGTTGTCATATTTTGTGACTGCGTCTTTAATTCAGGATAACGTGAAAGGGGTCATGTGACCTGTTCTGCCAAACATCAAGCCTGGGTGGTCTCATTGTTATAGATTAAAGGCAGCCCAGATTGTCTTACTGGGAAAAAGGTCCAAAGTGTTTACACTTGGAGACAATGGCAGCAACATGGGCAGGATTTTCCATTGGCGAGCAGTTGAGGGGGGGGCAGGGCCCACTCGCCGACGCGTAAAATGACGCGCGGTGATGTCAGGCGGAACTCCTGAAGTCACCACGCCCCATTTAAATTTTCAGCTAGGCAGGGCACAGCAAAATCAGCTGTGCGTCCGCCAACCTGTCAATGGCCAATTGAGGCCATTGAAGTAATTAATGGACCTGCCCATCCAACCTTAAGGAGCCCATGGGCAGGATGAGGTTTCATGTAGGTTTTAAAAAATGTAATTAAAGTTTTTTAAGAAGTTATGGGCATGTTCCCAACTCATGTGACAGTGTCACATGAGGTGACGTGTCAGGGATTTTTTTCTCTATTTTTAATATTTTTTATTGTAGAGCCGATCTCCCTGAGGCAGCACTTAGCCTCAGGGAAATGAGTGTGCTCTTTCGTACACGTGTGCGAAAGAGAGCCCTCTCGGGTTTAAGGACTCCCCCCAACCCGCCTGCACAGGGAGAGCACAGGGCTTTCATGCAGACGTCACACTGGGCGGGTCTTAATTGGCCCACCCACATAAAATGGCAGCCAGAGGTCTGTCCCTTGCGCGCCCACACTTCAACTTCCCCCCCAATGGGGGGATAATCCTGCCCATGTGTGCAATCAGTGGATATACTATTAGTCCCTTAAGTCCTAAAAATATGTGGAGAATATCAGGTTGTAAACAGTTGTGCTTTAAACTCTCCATTTAGTTCCAAGATGAAAGAGAGTTAGGCTGTCAAGGATAGTCATTCATCATCTCTATCTGGATACAAGGCTCATGTGATTAATGTTACCATGGAAATGGGCTTTGAGAGGGGGAAGGATTTCAAAGATATCCCTGAAAACTCATAATCACGGCCAATTTGCCAGGGACTGGAAGAGAGAGAGCAGCTAGAGGCTCAAAGACTCTATGATTCAGCACACTGGGATGTGGGTGGAAACTCATTTTCAAGATTGAAAACACAAATTCGTAGGGAGTCAAAACAAGGTTGGGAAGATTTCCCTAGCTTTAGCTAGCAGGTGACGTCTCCAATAATACTCTCACCATGACGGACTGTTCTGGGATTAGAAACTATCAGGCCGAGAAAGGAAAAGAACAGAAGTAAACACTCAGGAGCTAAGATTCATTTTGGACTGATTCTGGGAGACTTGAATGTCTACTTAAAGGACAGTGTAATGTATTAACTGATAATGGTCAGAATTTTGCCCTTGGTGGGCCGAACCCCGCCGCCATTTTGAGTGGGTGGGCCAATTAAGGCTCACCCAGTGGCCTGCCCGACAGGAAGCGCTATGCTGGGGGTGGGGGAGGGGAGGGAGGGGGCGGAGGTGGGGAGGTGGGGAGGGATTCCCCATCTGTCAAAGTGCGCACTGCTCCCTGAGGCAAAGTCCTGTCTCAGGGAGTTTAGTGAAAGGTAAGTAAACTCTAATGATAGAGAAATATTAAAATTATTAACATGTCCCCCTCATGTGACAATGTCACACGAGATGGGACACGGTAATAATAAACATATAAAGTTTATTAAATTTTTTAAAAAACGTACATGAAATTTCATCCCGTCAGTGGATGAAGGTTCATTAATAATCTGCAGCCCGCTGGGGCTCCTGGCCTGCCCGCCAGCCTTAAGGTTGGCCAGGCAGGGTGTTTAATAATGTTAATTAGCCTGTCAATGGCCTTAATTGGCCATTGACAGGTTGGCAGGTGGACAGCTGATTTCGCTGTCTGCCCGCC
This sequence comes from Carcharodon carcharias, assembly GCF_017639515.1. NCBI lineage: Eukaryota > Metazoa > Chordata > Chondrichthyes > Lamniformes > Lamnidae > Carcharodon > Carcharodon carcharias. Next base: position 154,101,923 of record NC_054473.1, on the reverse strand, counting down.
TTCGTGAATATTTAAAGGGACCGGGATGACACGGGGATTCCTCCCGACATCATCCCATGTCATTTTCCTCTCGGTGAGCAGGCCCCGCCCCCAAATCTCCAAGGGGAAAATCCTGGCCAATGTGTTTTTTTGGTTGTGTTTAAAGTTCTGTCCTGTGGTTTAAACTTTAAGTTGTCTACAAAGATAGTGTTTAGTCAATAGAATGTTTAGTCTTTTGTTACAATAAATGTCTTAAAATGTGAAATATTGCTATGTCATTCTTTCAGCTATTAACTGGAAGTTCGAATTCCTTTTTAAAAGTTATCATCTCTACAGGGATCATAACATATGTGATACAGAACCAGTTTATATCCTTAAGGGAAGAATTTTCGGGTCGGCGAGCAGGGACGGGACCCGCTCGCCGATGCGTAAAGTGACGCGCGGTGACGTCGGGCGGGTGTTATGACATCACCATGCATCATTTAGATTTCCAGTTTGGCAGGCACGCAGCCGAGTCGGCTTTGTGTCCGCTGAACTGTCAAAGGCCTATTAAGGTCTGTTAAAAACTAATTGAACTAATAAAATGAGCTGCCCGTCCAACCTTAAGGTTGGTGGGCAGGCAAAGAGCCCAGGTGGCCTTTGCATTTTTCATGGAACTTCATCCACAGGTGGGATGAAGTTTCATTAAGTGTTTAAAAACTCAATAAAAATTTTTAAAAAAATTTATTGACATGTCCCAACTCATGTGGCACTGTCACATGAGGGGACATGTTTTGAGAGTTTTTTATTTCTTTATTTAGATGTTTAAAATTAAACTAATCTCCCTGAGGCACCTCTGCGCCTCAGGGAGATTTCTGCACTCCTTCGCACGCATGCATGAAAGAGCGCAGGACCCGACTCAGGGAATCCCCCACCCACCGCTGCACAGGGAACGCTCAGCGCTTTCGGGTGCGCGTCACCCTGGGTTGGCCTTAATCTGCCCGCTCACGTAGAATGGCAGTGCGGACCCAATTAGGAGCGCCGATCGAGTTCGTGCCTGCTCCTGCCTGCCTCTGCAAAACCCCCCCCGATAGGGGGAAAATTCTTTCCTAAGGGTCAAGAGTTCTATTTGCCAAAACAAACCCATGGACCATTAAATGTTTAGAAGACAACATAAAAGTAAAACAAAAAACATTCAAAAATGGAAAAGAAAACACATCTTGGCAAATGGGAAGGATGCAAAGAATAGCAAAGGATGGCCAAACAGATGGGATGAGTTGCCCAAAAGGAGTATAAAAAGAAACTTGCAAGGTGTTAATCGTATATTAATCCTGTTTAATTAGATGCAGATGGTGGGCATTAACTGGGGATTCACTTGTGAAACTGTTTGTTGAGGTTTTGAGGTTTGTAATATGTATCTCTGTAAATAAGTGCTTAAAAATATGTGTAAAGATAGACTCCAATTCTATCCTTTACCACCTGGCTTTCTGGTGAAAAATGCAGCAGCAGAGAATGGTTGCCTAAAGGTGAGAGTTAGATAAGAAAAAATAATTCAGCCAGAAAACTAACATCCTAGTGACCATTGTGGAAAATGGCAGAAAGCAAGTGTAAATTGTCAGAGTATGATTACCCTCCAATGTTTTTAAGAGTCTGAACCCATGTGGCCATTGGAAAAATACATTGGATACCTGGATACCTAGCAAAGAGAAAACAACCTTGGTGTTGTTGCTTCCTACAAAAAGTAAAATCTTAAATAGAGTATTTTGTGAGATGGATGCCTGTCAGTTGGATAGAGAAAAAGGTTTGGACCTTCTATTAGAGATCTTGCATGAAATCTACAAAAAAATGATGATCTGTTAACTGCCTCTGAGACTTGGTCTGAACTTGATAGATTTCAAAAAAACACATGGATATTCCATGGAAGAGTTAATAGATTGTTTAAAAGATTGGCAACATTCAATTTAGGGATGCCTGGATTAGTACTTGTGTTTAAATTACTGGACTGTGCTTAGGTATCTCATATGAACAGGCATTAGTCGATTGGAAGAATTAAAGACGTGCAGAATGATGATGAAAGCACCTTAGCAAATTTGGCTATAATATCAGAAGACAGAATTGGAACAGAAATAATAGGTGCATGAATCCCAGGAATACCCAAAGGACAGCTAATAGGTCCTTCAGGACTAATTTGAAGTAACATTATACAGTGAGTTGCCCAAAGCAAGGAGGCAGATGACACATGGACAGAATCACAGAATTGTTATGGAGCAGAAGGAGGCCATTTGGCCCATCGTCTCTGCACCGACTCTCCAAATGAACACACCTGATACCAGTCCCCCGCCTTCTCTCCGTAACCCTGCACATCCTTCCTTTTCAGATAACAATCCAATTACCTTTTTGAATGCTTCAATTGAACCTGCCTCCACCATGTTCTCAGGCAGTGCATTCAAAAGCCTAAGCACTCACTATGTAAAAAATGTCTCTCCTCAGATCACTTTTGCTTCTTTTACTAATTACTTTAAATCTGTGCCCTCTCATTCTCGATCCTTTCACAAGTGGGAACAGTTTCTCCCTATTTACCCTTTCCAGATCCCTCATGGTTTTGAATACCTTTACCAAATCTCCTCTCAGTCTTCTTTTCTACAGTCCTAGTTTCCTAATTTCACCAATCTATCTTAATAACTTAAGTTCCTCATCCCTGGAATCATTCTCATGAACTTCTTCTGCACCCTCTCTAATGTCTTCACATCCTTCCTAAAGTGTGACATCTAGAACTAGATGAAATACTCCAGCTGAGGTCAAGTTAGTGACTTATACAAATTCAACATAACTTCCCTGCTCTTGTATTCTATGCCCCTATTAATAAAGCCCAGTATAGTGTATGCTGTATTAACTGCTTTGTCAACCTGTCCTGCCACCTTCAATGATTTATGCATATATACACCCAGATCCCTCTGCTCCTCTACACCTGTTAGATTTGTACCCTTTGTTTTATACGTTCTCTCCATGTTCTTCCTAACAAAATGAATCACCTCACATTTCTGTGCATTGAACTGCCACCTGTCTACCCATTCCACCAACTTGTCTATGTCCCATTGAAGTTCTACACTATCCTCCTCACAATTTACAATTCTTCCAAGTTTTGTATTATCCGTAAACTTTGAAATTGTACCCTGTACATTAAGGTCTTGGTCATTAATATATATCAGGAAAAGCAAGGGTCCCAACACTGACTCCTGGAGAACTCCACTAGAAACCTTATTCTAGCAGGAAGAACATCCATTAACCGCTACCCTCTGTCTCTGTCATTCAGCCAATTTCATATCTATGTTGCCACTGTCCCTTTTATTCCATGAGCCATAACTTTGTTCACAAGTCTGTTGTGTGGCACTATACCAAATGCCTTTTGGAAGTCCATATACATCACATCATGGCATTGCCCTCATCAACCGTCTCTGTTACCTCCTCAAAAAAACTCCAGCAAGTTAGTCAACCATGATTTTCCCTTAAGAAGTCCATGCTGGCTTTCCTTAATTAACCCACATTTGTCCATGTGACTATTAATTTTGTCCCAAATTATCTCTTCTAATAATTTCCCCACCACCAAAATTATACTGACTGGCCTGTAGTTGATAGGCTTACCGTTGCATCCCTTTTTGAACAAGGGTGTAAGGATTGCAATTCTCTAGTCCTCTCAGACCACCCTAAGTTTAAGGAAGACTGAAAAATTAAGGCCAGTGCCTTGGCAAATTCCACTTTCACTTCCTTCAGTATCCTTGGATGCATCTTGTCTGGTCCTGGCACCATATCAATTTTAAGTACAGATGACAATAACTCCTTTTCAATTTCAAATTTGTCTAGTGTCTATCATGGCTTGGGTAGCATCTTCTTCCTTGGTAAAGACAGATGCAAAGTCTTGATTTAGTACCTCAGATAAGCTTCCTGCTCTGTGTTTGTCCCCTTTTTTGGTCCCTAATCAGCCCTATTCCTCTTTTTACCACCCTTTTACTATTTATATGTCTATAGGAGAGTTTAGGATTCCATTTTATGCTAGCTGCCAGTCTCTTTTCATAGGGGAGAATTTTCTCCCCGTTGGGCGGGCCATTTGGGAGTGGGCATGGGTGGGTGCGGAGCTGATCGCCACCTGCAATCGGCTACGCACAGTCATTTTACATGGACAGGCCAATTGAGGCCCGCCCAGTGTGAAGCAAGGCTCCCAAGGATAGTGGCAGTGGGCGGGCGGCAGCAGGAGTGCATTGACTGCCGGGAGTCCAATGGCGACCCAGCTGCCTGCTCAAATAGTGCGCAGACAGCCTTGCAAAGGCTGTTCATCATGGCCAATAGAAGGGTTCCCCAGAGTGCTGCTGGAGAGCAGGCCAGGCAGGAGGGTAGGCCAGCAGGGCAGTGTGCCCCTTGGTTTTCTGATGAGTGCCTAGCCCTCCTGAAGGAGGTGGCAGCACGGTGGGAGGTCCTCATTCTGAGGAACGGGAGGTAAAGCACACCCCACCCCACCTGACCAAACGTGCCTGGGAGGAGGTGGCAGACATGGTCAGCTCCCATGATGTGATGCAACGCACGATGGTCCAGTGCTGCAAGCGTTTCAATGACCTCTTGCGCAGGGGAAGGGTGAGCACCATGTTGGCAGAGGCCACTTAATGCAGCAGGTAGCCTTTCCCCCCAGCCACCCCCTGCCAAGTCTGAGTGCAGTTACAGCATTGAATCCTTCACAGCATGTTTTCCTCGCTGGGTAGGGCAGCATTTATTTCCCATGCCTAGTCCACCCTGAGAGGGTAGTGCTGAGATGGGTTCTGCATTCGCACCATGTGCGACACTGACACGCAGAGTATTGTTTTGGGGCAACCTCAAGGACCTGCACCTGGGCACAGTGCTGGAACTGTGAAACATGTCAAAGTGAGGGTGCTAACACGCTGGGAGGGGAGCTTCCAGGTGGCAGGACACCAATCCATCTGCTGCCCTTAGCCTTCCACACGCTTGTGCCTTCTTGCTTTGCAAGGTTGGACCGTGTGGTGCCAAATGTGATGGAGGCAGCATGAGGGCAAGGGGGTTGGGGTTATCCCTGGCTTCTTGGTGTGAGTGTGCGGCAGCTGCAAGGTGATGAATCACTGGAGTCCTGCAATGTCCCACTCTGGTTGGGGTGGCAGGGATGTGATGGGAATCCAGGTACAGGCTGGACTAATCAATGCTCCTCTCCCCTTTTCAGGAGAAGACTGCACACGATGCTGCCAAGCAGATACAGACTGGCAGAGGCCAGGCCCAGTTGGCCGTCGTCACCAGATACAAGCAAGAGGCAATGGATCTGGAGAGGCACCATGCGTGTAGGTCCACCACTGGCAGTGAAGCTGGGATGACACAGGGAGGTAAAATTGCCGAGCATTGAGGTCACCATGTGTGTCCCAGCAGCCATGGCACTGCTGAATGTTCAATGATTGAAGCTTCCAACATGGGTTGACCATTGATTATGGAAGGATGAGCGCATACTGATCCGGGGAACAGGAATGCACATTGACATTCTCTCCACTTTAACTAATCAAACGTCCTTGTTCTTCTTTTTAGCATTACCGGAGCAGGGCTGGGAGGAGGAGGCAGAAGGGCCACCTCTCTCACCTGAGGGCCCAGAACATATTGACTCACCAGTGTCACACCATCTCTGCCAGGCAGACACCAGCACAGATACTAGCACCTTGGTGGGAATTAGATCATCGGCCATTGTCTCGGGGCACAGCGGTGAGGCACTTCACACTTGCTTGAGGTGTGGGTGAAGACAGAGAGTACCCAGGGTGCTGGCAATTGGAGGACTGCTGGGGACCAGGCACATGCTCGGTCGGTGGCTGATGGTATGCCCCTGGAGTCATTTGTAAAGCAGCAGACATTGTAAGTGCAGCAGGGTATGGCACAGATACGTGAGGCAATGTGTGGCATGGTGCCCGTGCTGGTAGAGTCCACGCGGAGCATCACCAATGTAATGAGCCTCATGGCCGAGCATCATGCTTCCTCCATGGAGAGAGTGGCGACTCTTGTGGACAATCAGGACTCTCCAGGAGAACAATCAGGGCTTTCTGGGGTTGCGCTTGGAACAGCAAGCCCTCACAGCGGCATTGACCTCAGCTGGTCAGTGCCAGCGTGGGAGATGGTTTGGGCACCAAGTATCCCAGCTCAGTGCCCATCCATCAACGGCGAGCAGGAGGTCCGAAGCGAACTCACGTCGGCGCAGGAGCTGCCTGTCGTCTCTGCAGGCTGCTCTCAGGGCACTCTGGATGAGGGCAGCAGCTCCTCCGCCCCTTTGCCTGTGACCATGGCATCTGATGAGGCTGTGGTGACTGGGGAGATGCCAGCTGTGGAATTGGCCACTCCCTCCCAGGCGCGGCCATCAAAGGCTCCATGGGCCAGAAGACACCCGCCAAGGTCATCGAGGCCAACAGGACCACAGAGTCAGCAGGTTGTCTCAGATGCCAGTGCCAGCAAGGGGGGAGCACGTGGAAACGTAAACTTAAGGCACCTTAGGCACACCACGGGCTTCTCACTGGTGATTTTATGTTGCCCCACTATTAGTTGATGACCACGCAGTGTGCGTAACACCTTTACAATTATGTTTTTTGTGCTTCATTTTGTAAAATCATTAAATTTTGATAAGTGAGCATGGCTCAGGATGATTCCTTATTTCTGCAGATGGATTGGAACCCATGATGTTAGGAGTGACTTGTTTGACATTGAGCTTTATTGACCAGGCACAAAGTTAATGTTCCTATCCAGGCAGATTTTGCACTCAGGTATCAAGTATGGAGCCTGCAGCCTTGGCTTGTGTTGGAGATCCATCTGTGATAGGCTAGCTGAAGGTTCACTGGATTAAAGCCTCCCTGTGTCCCTGCCTCGCTGGAGTATGCCCGAGTCAGCGTCTACCCCCTCAGCGTTCTCTTGTGTGTGCTCATCCTCAGACTCATCGTGTGCAGCCGGAGCAGCTGCGTCTACGTCTTCCTCATCCACTGCGTCGCCCTTTCTAGCACCAGATTGTGCAGAGCGCTGCATGCAACCACTATCAGTGACACACGTTCTGGGGGGCAGTGGACTGCGCCTCCTGAATGGTCCAGGTATCGGAAGCGCATCTTGAGAAGACCGATGGTTCTCTCTACCACAGCCCTTGTGGAGGTGTGGCTCCTGTTGTACCGCTGCTCAGCCTCTGTTCTTGGATGATGGAGGGGTGTCATGAGCCATCTTTTGAGGGGATAGTCCTTGTCACCCAGCAGCCATCCATCCAGCCGGGCTGGAGCACTGAACAGCCTGGGCACCTGGGAGTGTCTGAGGATGTAAGCGTCATGGGAGCTGTCTGGGTACCTTGCACGGACTTGTAGAATCAGCATCCTGTGATCACACACTATCTGCAAGTTCATGGAGTGGAAGCCCTTCCTGTTGACAAAGGCACAGGGCTCACCCACTGGCACCTTGATGACCACGTGTGCAGTCTATTACACCCAGGGGAAGCCAGCAATGGCTGCGAAGCCTTTGGCTCACTCTGTCTGGCTGGTCTCATCCCAGCGGTAGTGGATGAAAGTTAAAGCACGCCTGAACAGAGCGTCTGAGACCTGCTTGACACAAGTATGGCAGCTGATTGGGAGACTCCGTAAAGATCACCCACTGACCCCTGGAAATAGCTGGAGGCATTGAAATTGAGGGCAGCTGTGACCTTCAATGCCACTGATATGGGGTGCCCACCCATACAGTTTGCAGAGATCTCAGGGCCTATCATCTGACAGATGGAGGTCACTGTCTCCCTTGAGAGACAGAGCCTCCTTTGGCACTGCGCCTCAGACATATTAAGGTAGCTGCTTCACCGCCTGTAAACGCTGGCAGCAGGATAGTGGTGTCTTCTGCGGCCCCTTCCACCTTGGACTTCCTGTTGGCCCGGTGTCTCTCCTCCCAAAGGTGGCCTCCCTGGAGGCTGAATATGGACTCCTGGCCTCCTCCCTGTCCTGGCCCTCCTTTCCTCCTCCAGTGAATAGCACAGCTCCCATTCCCAGGCTAAGGGAAGGCTTCCTGAAACCAGCAAGGTCCCAGAAATTATGTTTACTCAAGTGTCCTGACCTAAAGGCTGTTAGTGTTGTCCAAGCAGCTGTGAAGAGTTTTGAAGTATTCCTGCTCACACAGTCAAGTAGCAGTAACTTTAAGCATTAAATGTCTGACAAACAACACTCGCGACCCCACTCACCCCTCTTTTATCCTGCCCATGTATGAGGTTTATACAAATGTGTCCTACCTGCTTGCCCATTGCGCCTGTGCGACGACCTGAAGATCATACGGGTGCTGAAAAATCGCCATCAATTGCTGCCTAAAGTGGCCTGTTAAATAATAGCAGGTGCGCATCGGAGATCATTGCGCACCCGCCTACCGAAATATCGTGATGGCGCGCGGTGACATCTGGACACTCACCCAATGTCACTACGTGTCATTTTACGTGTTGGCATGCAGGGCCTGCCCCCGCACGCCGTTGAGAAAAATCTGGCCATACTCCCTTTTGGAGTATTGCTGAAAGAAAGAGACATATTGAAGCTTTTGTCTTGCACTCATCAGGACACTTTGCAAGAATGCCAACATAAGGGGAAAACAATTTATACTGTATGTGAAGAGAGTGCTGATTGGTTGGCAAGTGGATTCTGGTAGCAGCGTTGCCAGGGGAATGCACCAGTTAATGGTAACTGAAAAGCATTGTTTGAAATTTAAACTAGGTAGCTTGACCCTGATATGTCAAGGCATTGCCCTGAGGAATGAGTCAGTGAATGGCTGTCACTTTTTTTGTTTAGCTGAAACAGGCACAATGTGTACACAGTTCTTTCTGTCTGCAAAGAACAGGGCCCTGTGTATTAATATATGTAGCTTCCAGTACATGCAAAATTGCCATACTGCAAGCCCGAGTGATGATCTTAAATTGGTTGTCAGCATAATTCTTAGCACACTGAGGATTATTTAGCAAAGGTTGTCCAATCGCAGAATCACAGCTAATGTTGGACACTGTGTTTTGAGTTTTGCAAACATGGGGCTGGTTGGTCTCTACCTTGCCCATTGCGAACAGTGGTTGAGACATGCTGTTTGATACGATCTGCCAGTCTTTGGGACTTACGGCCTATGTACCTAGCATCACACTGTCGCTGAAATCCATATACCATATTACTCATTTGTGTGATAGGCAGAGCATCTTTTTGGCTTGACGGCAGCATCCTGTTAGTGACAAATACCACTCATGTTGCTATTGCATAGTAGCAGCGTGGGACAGCTAGCTTCACCTGTTGCTCAAATTTTTGAGATACCTTGCCCTTCCAGGAGGCTCCCTTTTTGCTTCTCTTATTTGCTTCTTTACTTCTCCTCTGAACTTTCTATATTTAGTTTGGATTTCAGTTCTATTTTCTATTTGACTCCTGTCACAAGCACATTTTTTTTCTTTATATCTTAATTTCTATCTCCTTTGTCATCCAGGGAGTTCTGGATTTGTTTGCCCAACTCTTCTTTAAAGGTAGCCCATGAGCAGCTACCATTTTCCTGCCAACATTCGACTCCAATTTATTTGGCCCAGGTCCATTCTTATCCCATTGGAGTTTGCTTTCCCCCAGTTAATTTTTCTTACTCTGGACTGTTCTTCGTTTTTTTCCATAGTCAGCCTAAACCTTTTGGGCAGGATTTTTTGTTCTGCGTGCGGGTGCACGCTCGACATGCCCGAGTATAAAATAGCTCACGATGACATCAGGCAAGTGTCTCAACGCCATCGCGCACTCACGCGATATTTCAGTCAGCAGGCACGCTGTCAACAATTAAGGCTATTAATGCATTAATTAACCTGGATTTTTCGCTGCCCGTCCAACATTACAGTTGGCGGGTGGGCCAATCGGCCAGGTGGCCTTTGGCTTTTTGAGGAAACCTCATCCAAGGGCGGGATGGGGTTTCCTATATTAATTTTAAAAAAATGTTTGGGCAGAATGTAGGTGAGTGGGTCCGATGTGTGGACATTTTTTCTGCATTTAAAATCTTTATTTGATTGTTTTAAATTCTTCAGCTCCCTGAGGCAGCTCTCTGCCTTCAAGGAACTTTCATTGCGCACTCCCCCGCCTCCGTGCTGACTGCAACGCTCACACTCCTCCTGTCCCCATCCCACCAGCGCTGAACCTTTCAGCATGCGTTTCATGCTGGCTGGCAATTAACGGCCAGCCAGCGTGAAATCGCGGTCGGGGGCTGATCGCAGGAGGCAGGCCTTTTCCCAGCCGCTCCCGGGCCGGCCCACCGCGCCCACCTGACGACCTCAGAATTCTGCCCTATGACACAATTATCACCGTCTCCCAAATGTTCTCCTACTGACATTGGATCTACTTGGCCCACATCATTTCCAGGAACCAGGTCTAGTGCCTCCTTCCGTGTTGGTCTGGAAACATGCTGCTGAAGAAAATTTTTCTGAACTCTTGCCCCTCTCCATTCATTATGCTACTTCCGTCCCAATCTATATTTGGATAATTAAAGTCCCCCATTATAAGTACTCTAGAATTTTTGCTCCTTTCTGTAACTTCTTTGCAAATTTGTTCCTCTACATCCTTCCCACTAGTTGGTAGCCTATAAATTACACTGAGCAATGTAATTGAGCCTTTTTTGTTCCTGAGTTCTAGCCAAATAGATTCTGTCCTTAATACCTCTGGGACATCCTTTTTCTCCAGCACTGCAATGCCCTCCTTTATCAATACTGCCACACCGCCCCCTTTTCTTCCTTTCCTATCTTTCCTGAACACCTTTTATCCAGGGAGGTTTAATACAGTGTCCTGCCCTTCTTTGAGCCAAGTCTCTGTTATTTCCACATGGCAATCTGCGCTTGTAACTCACCAGTCTTATTTAACTCACTCTGTGCATTCACAAATACACACAGCAACCCTGATTTAGAATCTATTACTATCTCCTTTACCCTAACCCCACTTATTAACTCATTATTCCCTACTATAGTGCTATCTATCTCTCCAAGTATTCTGTGCCCCTTGTTACTTCTCTCTATTATCTCCTGGCTCCCACATACCTGCCGAGTTGGTTTAAACCCTCCCCAACAGCACTAGCAAGACACCCTGCAAAGAATTCTCCCCCGGCTCAGTTCAGATGCAACCTATCCAGCTTGTACAGGTCCTATCTCCCCCGGAGTCAGCCCCAGTGTCCCAAGCATCTGAACCCCTCCCTCCTGCATCATCTTTCCAACACATTCATCTGTCTTATTCTACTATTACTGTACTCACGCACGTAGCACCGGGAATAATCTGGAGATTACTACTTTTGAGGTCCTGCTTGTTAATTTTCTACCTAGCTCCCTCAGTTCAGACTGCAGGACCACATCCCTCTTTCTATCTATATTATTGGTACGATGTGGACCACAACTGCTGGCTGTTCAGCCTCCCCCATCAGGGTGCTCTGCAGCCGCTCAGTGACAACCTTGACCCTGGCACATGAGAGGCAACACACCATCCTGGATTCATGTCTGCGGCCACAGAAACGCTTATTTATTCCCCTAAATATTGAATCACCGATCCAGACTTCCTCTTGCCCCACTGTACAGCTGAGCCATCCGTGATACCGTGGACTTGACTCTGGCTTCACTCCACAGATGAACCATCACCCTCATCAGTATTCAGAATTCTGAGGAATTAGATGAAGATAATGATGAATGCAAATGATTATACTGATCACAAGGGGTTTTAGTCCTGTGATCCATGTGTTAGCTGTAGGCTCCTTTAACTACTATACTAGATAGTGTTTGTATGTGGGATAGATTGACATTATTTTGATTCACTAAGTAGTGAGGCTCAAAGCAATGTTAAGGAATATAAAATTATTACTTGCTTCAGGTTTGGCAATGACAACACATTGAGGTCCCTCAACAGAGCTGTAATTCCATATAAAATAGCTGAAGTAAACCATTTTAATAGGACTGATGTTATGATGATATCTCCAGTGAGTAAAACTTCTATGAAATAGGCACAAATTAAATGACATGGAGTTTGATAAGGTAATTATTTTTGGAAATTCAATGGATCTCCTATTTATCAATTAAGGTCATTATTATAATTCCTTAATAAAACTGGATGTTCTTGCTAGAGTGTTAGACTATTATGAATGGCATCAGGTGATAAGAATCAGAGAAAAAAAATGATCTTAAAGTTATACAGACATTTTGCTCACCCTACTTGCCAATAGTAAAGAATCCTGTCAAAAGATGCAGATATGGTTGATGAATGGTAGAAGAGGCTAATAGATGAGCTTAGTGAGAAGTGTAAAATCTGTGAAAAGTATCGGACAATACCACCACATGGTTGTCATGAATTTACAATAATTTTCATAATTTTTCTGGTTTATTGTAAAGTAGTTTTATGGGGGCCTGTGTTGTCCTGTCTGTGAGAGAGAGATTTAATTACATCTTGTAGCCAAGCAGACTGCAAGTTGAAGTTATCAGAAGAAGTAAGGTGTAGAAGTGTCTTTAATATGCTAATAAGTAAACATGGTTGGGGTCTTAGCATGTAAAGTGTAAAGAGAATTTGCATTTTTAGATAGATGAAGGCGGATTTGAATTTCAAAGAGGTAAATGAGAATAGTAGCCACAGGAAAAGATTTATATTATAAGAAAGGTAAAGTTCCAAAGACTTATGGAAACAATGGAATTTACATATTATAAAGTGAGAAACATGTATAAAGGAGCATGAGGCTGTGTGTCAGGAGAAGGCATTGTAAGATCTCACAGAAGGGTGTGAAACCTGCAGTATTTGTGCATTAAACCTGCTGTCTACAGAAACTGAAGCTGGAGAGAGCCATTTTGAATTCCACTTTCCAGTGTAGTGTATTAATTTGATGGATCTGTTTAAAATCTAAAATCTACTTTTGGACTATTGTCTTAAAGGGGGTGTAACTGGGAGCCAGGTTAATTAGGGATTTTAGGAGTTATCATAGCAGTAATTTGTAGACCTATGTATGTGCTTGAAATCTTTTCTTTTGTTAAATATTTTAATTTTTGTTTTTAAAATAATCTCAAGCCTTGGTGGACTTATTACTCCTGAATTCAGTGCACGCATCTTGAAATAAATACCAATTGAAAAACCGTTGTGATAGCGTGATCTAGTTTCCTTCATGGATTTGATCCACCTGGCACACATCATCTACCGTGTCATAACAATCCTATTGTGAGCCTTCTATTGGCATATGAATTTAATGAGGTAGTTGCCATGGACCTTAAAGTATGGTGCAAGGGCAGAAATATATTCATCCTCCAATTTACAGACCCAGTGACCGGCTTTAGTCTTTCTATAATAATGCACAGTAACAACAAAAGTGTTATTATGGACAAAGTCATGAAGAAATGGATAGAGATTGGACTTGGGATACCAGCGAAATTACTGACAATAGAGTGAAATTTACAAATGGCTGGTTCAGAGACATGTGAAAATATGAATTTCATGGTTGTGAATATTGCAATTGAAAGTCCTTTCACCAGTGGACTCTGAAAGGAATCATGTGGTGACTGATGAAATGCTGCATGAAATTTTAGCTGATTAACCAGACTGCAAGTTAACATCTGCCCTGGCATGGATGGTGGGTCAAGCAAAAAATTCACTCCAGGTGGTTGGAGGATATTCATTTACTTGGCCTCTGCCCAAAAGTATTTGGCTTATTGTCTGATGAGCCGTTTGCTTGGCAGTTTTTGTCAGCAGTAGTTTGCCTTTGTTTTCCAGTCTTAGGGATACAGTCAGGATGCAGGTCCCAAGTGTGTCTCAGCCAGAATGGAAATTGAACCCATGCTGTTGGCATCATTCTGAACCACATGCTCACCATCTAGTTAACTGAACTAACTGGTCTCGTTTGAGGATATAGAACTTATCAATTAGTCAATGGGCAAAACCCAAATTGCCTTCTGTTTTGTGCGATAGCCCCCTTCATCTAGAAGATACTGCAATTAGTTCCATTTTTCCTGCATATTTGAATGTTTTACATGCAGGGGGGTGGACTTTCATCCAGGCTGAGGTCCTAGAGAAAATTTGGAGAACAATGAGATATTGTATAAGACCACCTGAGACAGATTTAATGCAGGAGATGTGATATTTCATAAAAGAGAGGGTCATAGGGAATGGCAAGGCCCAGGTAAGGTATAGGTTGTGATGGTAAGACAGTGCTTATCAAAATGGCAAACAAACTGTTATCGTTCATTCCTCATGATCAATAGAGTTAATTATAAAATCTTGGACTCTGAGCAGCTGACAGAAATAAACAAGGCAGCTTATACCTCAAATATTCACATATCTTGTGATGAAGCTCCAGAGAAACAGAATATAGTACATTAAGGGTAGATAGTTATAATGTGAGCGATCAACCTGTTCAACCTCCACCCTCTGCAGGCCAGATCCAAGGTCGTCCCACCCTCTTTCATTGAACTACAGTATGCAGACAATGCTTGTGTCTGCGCACACTCGGAGGCCAAGCTCCAAGCCATCGTCAACACCTTCACCGAGGCGTAAGAGAACATGGGCCTTACACTAAATATCCGTGAGACAAAGATCCTCTGCCAACCTATCCCACTACACACACCGCCCCCTAGTTACCAAAATCCACAATGAGGCTTTGGAAAACTTGGACTACTTTCCATACCTTGGAAGTCTACTGTCAACAAAGACCAGGTTCAACACCGTCTTCAGTGTTCCAGCGCAGCCTTTGGCCACCTGAGGAAGTGTTTGAAGATGAGGACATCAAAGCCAGCACCAAGTTCACAGTCTACAGAGCAGTTGTGATACCCAATCTCCTAGATGGCCCAGAGACGTGGACTATGAACAGCAGGCACCTCAAAACTCTGGAGAAGTATCTACAGTGCTGCCTCAGCAAGATCCTGCAAATTCATTGGCAGGATAGGTGCACCAACATCAGTGTTCTAGCTCAGGCCAACAACCCCAGTATCAAAAAGCATTGGCCACGCTCAATCAGCTCTGTATGCATGACACAAGTGAGCCCCAGGAAATGCTTCAAGGACACCCTCAAAGCCCCCTTGAAAAAGTACAATATCCCCACCAACATCTGGGAATCCCTGGCCCAAGATTGCCCGAAGTGGAGGGAAAGTATCCGGGAAGGAGTTGGACACCTCGAGTCTCATCACCAAGGGCTACCCGAAGCCAAGCATCGATAGCAAAAGGAGCTAGTGGCAACCTAGGCACCCCACCCACCCATTCCCCCACCACCATCTGCCACACCTGTGACAGAGACTGCAGGTCATGCACTGGTCTCTTCAGTCACCTAGGAATCATTTTTAACGTGGAAGTAAGTCATCCTCGACCTCCGAGGGACAGCCTAAGAAGAAGATCACTACTCGCGTAACTCAGATAACATATCCACAGGCCAATTGCTCAGGAGTGGTCTTGGGGGACAGATAGACCAGGTTGGTCTAATGTACTAGAAGTTAATAAAATTATATACTAAACATACAATATGTTCCAGTGTCCCCATCAAATTCTAATCGTTTAAATACGCACAATTTTCTTAATGCTGAATTTTTTTTCCCATTCACGAGGTTGCAGTATTGTGTAAATAAAAAATAGGAGGAACACTCATGTTAACCGTATTCTTGCAGGTGTTTTGTGAAAACTTATCAAAGCATCATCGGTTGAAAAATTATTTTCACGTCCAACAATCGCAAACCTGGCTACAACTTTATTCAAACATGGTTTGTTAAAACACGAGTGATGTTTTAAAATAATTATCATTTATTCTTCTCTTTTAATCTCAACCTGCTAAAAGACAGCACCATTGATCTTTTTACTTCTTGACCTTCAACCGACGCACGTGACCCGAATCACCTTCAACCCGACGCACGTGACCCACGAGACACGTGACCCAGGAGCGGCGCCCGGCCCTCCGTGACGTCATCAGTCATTGCCACGAGTAAAGCCGCGTTACTCCTTTGCTGCTTCAGACACACGCGCGGTTTACAGACTAAATAAACCCTCCATCTGCTGTCACCTCAGAACATTTACCGCCAAAATAAAGCGGGGTTTATTCTGCTTTGTCAACTTATGCCATCATATTTCCCTTCACTCTCACACTATTAAAAAACTATACATATTTGGGTGAGAGTCCTTTTTCCTCGGAAAAAGGTCAGCGTGATGTTCCGCGCCCGGTGAAAGGTGCTGAGGCTGGAGCCGCCGCCATTTTGAAGTAACCAGGTTTCCCCCGGTCCGTGGAGCAGTTGCTACTTGGAGCGCTTGCATCGGCTGGTAGGTGCGCTGGAATCGCTCCTGGTTATCTCGATCTTTGGAGTCTCTCCGAAATTATTCCTGTATCGGGGTTTGGGTTATTTCTATGTACTTCCCTTCTCAGTTATAATGTGCTTTTCCCCACCCCCTTCCCTGTTGTGGAAGTTGCTTTCTCACCGGGAGGCTGGGCTGGGGCCGGGGAGCGCGGCCCTGCCGCGTCGGCTTGACTGCTTATTATCTTTTTCCACTTTCCTCAATTTCTGTGACCCCTTTCAATCGCCCTCTGAAAACCACAGTTCTCCAGCTTGTGTCAGCTAGCTGCTGTGCTGGAACAATATTCGTTCTTCAGTGATAACCACAATACAGGAGCTATATTGGCTCTTCAGTAATAATTAGACAGTTTTACGGAGAAAATTTTCTCAGTGATCCCTCCTCTGGGCCATTACGTTGTGTTGATAGGGAATGGGAATAGAGTTGTCTAGAGACTTGAGGTGGAGCCACGGAAGTAAGTTCTAAAGTATTGAGGAATCCGATAATTTTAATTAGCCTTTTTGTGATTTATTTATTCTCCTGTTATCCCTGAAGTTTCACCGTGGGCAGGGTTGTTCGTTAGCCTTAATTAGGTTGTGATAATTTGGCGTTGGAGGAAGTTACTCTAGGATAATTGCATTATTATAGATAGAAAAATCAAGATTGACAAATGAATTGTGTTAGCGATCACATTAAATACTGATGTATAGTATACGCATTTCCTGATTGATCAGCAATGATTTTCATATCGTGCCAAAGCTTACAATTGGTTATCATTGTGATAATATTGAATATCCAAAAAAGCAACACTCTGATACTATGCTTTAACCCAGGAATAATATGATTGTTTGAATGCTGTAGAACTTAAAATATAATATTTTAAGTATTTGTTGCAATACAACTTTTTGAAGTAAAACCCTGCTCACCACAATTAAATGTTAAATATGGCTCAAGAATCTTATGCTAGCATTAGACAGCTTGACATTAAACTATTCCTTATTTTGATAGACCTCTACGCTCCATTATTTTTTCACTGTAATTGGTATATATATGCATAGGTCTGGAATTTGACCATATAACTGTTGGAAATAACACTGAAAGCACAAGTCAAACATTTATAACCCTGTGACCATATCAAGTACTGTTTTGTCCATAATTGAATTCAGTTAGTTCATTGAGTTTGGGATCAGGTCATTCTTCTGGCGTTCAACTGATTTCCCCCACCCCAAATAGCAAATTTGGGTAGTTTTCCTTTAAAAATATAAACTGCAGTGATTATTAAGTTGCAGTTCCAATTTTTAAGTAAAATGCTAATTATTTCATGATGTACGTGGACTTCCGAAAGACATTCAATACAATGCCACACAACAAACTTGAGAAAAGTTATAACTCATGGAATAAAAGGAACAGTAGCAACATGGATACAAAATTGGCTGAGTAATAGGAAACAGAGGGTAATGGTCAAAGGATAATTTTTGGGTTGGAGGAAGGTTTGTAGTGGAGTTCCCCAGGGGTTTGTGTTGGGACCCTTGCTTTTCCTGATATATATTACTGACCTGGATCTTGGTGTACAGGGGACAATTTCAAAGTTTGTGGATGATATGAAACTTGGAAGCATTGCATAGGGCTTCAAAAGGACATAGACATGTTGGCGGAGTGGGCAGATAGATGGCAGATGAAGTTCAATGTGGAGAAGTGTGAGGTGATTCATTTTGGTAGGAAGGATATAGAGAGACAATATAAAATAAGAGGTACAATTCTTAAGGGGGTGCAGGAGCAGAGGGACCTGGGTGTATATGTGCATAGATAATTGAATGTAGCAGGACAAGTGGAGAGAAGTTACTAAAGCATTCAACATCCTGGGCTTTATTAATCGGGGCATAGACTACAAGAACAAGGAGGTTATGCTGAGCTTATACAAGCCACTAGTTAAACCTCAGCTGGAGTACTGTACAGTTCTGGGTGCCATACTATAGGAAGAATGTGATTGCATTGGAGAGAGTGTAAAAGAGGTTTACAAGAATGGTTCCAGGGATGAGAAACTTCAGTTATGAAGATAGATTGGAGAGGTTGGGACTCTTCTCCTTGAAGAGGAGAAGGTTAAGAGGAGATTTGATAGAGGTATTCAAAATCATGAGGGGGCTGGATAGAGTAGATAGGCAGAAACTGTTCCTGCTCGCAAAAGGACTGTGAATGAGAGGGCACAAATTTAAAGTGATTTGCAAATGTGATGGGTGAGAGAACTTTTTCACACGATGAGTGGTTCAAGCCTGGAATACACTACCTGAAAGTGTGGTGAAGGCAGGTTCAATTGAGGCATTCAAGAGGGCATTGGATGATTATTTTGAATGGAATGTATGCGCAAGGGGATAGTGAAAAAGCAGGAGAATGGCACTAAGTCGTGATGCTCATTTGGAGAGCTGGTGCAGATATGATGGGCCTCCTGCGCCGTAACAATTGTGATTCTCTGATTAATTTCAGAGGTGAATGTTATTTATGGAATAATGTAGTTTAATGTATTGGTGTTTTATTTATAAGCATTATCTCAAACTTCAAAAATAAGCAATGAATTGTAAATGGAGCAAAGTGATTGTGGATTGCCTTGACTAGAGAGGTTATTTAAAAAAAAGTGCAGAATTGTGGACTAGCAGAGAAATTGTCAGGCGAATGTATATATGAGTTTATTAAAAATGATTAAAACTATTCCGTCTCTTTTCTGAAGCAACCAGACTCTTGACCAAATGCACATATTTTGAGAGAACTTTTTCACAGAGGGCAGTGACTTTTTGCAAAGGTGTGCAGCAGTGGAGGGGTATTTTGCTTTTACATTGTAGGACAGAGTCTCTTGGTTAATTATAATAGGAAGATCCAAAATCTGTGCTAACCTCAAGTGTCTGAATGAAGCTTGCTTATGAGGGCATAGTTTCCTGTTTGTATCTCAAAAAAGCAGTGACATTTTAAAGTTCATTCTCTCCTGCTGCATTAGGTTCAGCCAGCCTTTAATTGACCAATTAAAAAAAACCTTAGCAGATGCACATATTCCTATACCTTATTGAGATAAACAGACTCTTTACACCTGAGCTTTGGCAGCAACATCGGTGATGGACGACAACAACTTACATTTATATAGTGCAGTTAACTTAGTAAAACATCCCATGCACATTGCAGGTGTATTATCAGACAAACTTTGACAGCAAATAGTGAAAGGAGGTATTCGGACAGGTAACTAAAATCTCAGTGAAAAGGGAGGTTTTAAGTGTTTTAAAGGAGAAGAGAAGTGTAGGGAGGAAATTCCAGATTTTGGCATGGCTACCAATAGTGGAACGATGAAAATCGGGACTGCACAAGAGACCAAAAGTGAAGGAATCTTGGAGTATTGTAGGGCTGGAGGAGGTTAGCTGTGAGAAGGGGTGAGGCTGTGGAAAGATTTTAACACAAGGATGCAAATTTTAAATTTGAGGCCTTGCTGGACTGGGAAGAATCTGGACAGTAGTCAAATAACCCTGAGGATGCCAAATATCCATGCTCCTCACCAAACTTTTGTTTCTCTTTGTTCCCTTTTAGAGTAAATGCAGATGGACTCTAGATTTGCAAGATATTTTAAAGCCAAACTTTAAAAGTTTATTTTTAATGTAAGCAGATGACTCTGGATTTGCCTATTTCAATTTCAGTTGAATTACTGAAGTGACACTCTGTAGCATACCTTTGCATCTGTGTGATGAAGTTCCCTCTATAACGGCACGCGGTGGAGACAATCATGTATGAATGGTGTGATGATGAACACAAATTGAATCAACTGCTGAAAAGTTCGGCAGGATGTATAGCTAGAGGAGAGTGACTTTTTGCTAGGGTATGCAGCAGTGGGAAGGTATTTTGCTCTTAGATTTCGCAACATGTAGATTATTGAAATATATTGCAGATCTAATTTTTACCAATTAAAATTGAGTTTTTGCTAGGGACAGAGGAATTGTTAGATGGGGAAAAGACCATCTATTTCTTCATCTACCATTTTGATAGCCGTGTGAAACAATGATGGAGTTTTTGAGGTAGCAATTAATCTCTTATCAATTAGCCTACAACAGATCCAGAAATAACCTGTGGGAAAACCCAAGCTGTGGTGCAGACTTTTTTCGAATCATAATTCCAGAGTCACCTTCAAAGCCTGCTACACTTAGCACGTCATGTCTCAAATTAATATATCCCAAAATACTGTTTTTGAAATGATTCTATCTAATTTGAATGAATCATGACCAACTGCAACCACCATCCCTTCAGAGTCCGTTCCATAGATTGACCAACTGAAATGTTGTTTCCCATGGGACTTTAGTATTTGAATGGCAACTGATTTGAGCAGGTAGAATCTCAAATATTTCCATAATGCTTTTGTCAACTTTGATCCTTTTAACAGTCCATATTAAACGATTATTACTAGGATAGAGGGTGGACACAATATTTGAAGAATATAAGCATAATTTCCATACTTAGACAATTATGCTCACTTCCAACAATTTGTCATGAACTCTTAATTATCATAGGGAATTATCTAGTAATGTAACATGATCATGATCACCAGTCTGGGTGTTGCAAGTTATACTGTGGTTTCTTTTATATTTGTACTTGAAACCAAAATCAAGGTGAAGGTTGGCCTATAGTGGAGTTTCTGATTTTGGATGACCAATCTCTCTTTCATTCTTCAAGCCATTAAGTTTCTGCCCCCTCAAATTTTCTTATGGAAGCACTGTCACTAGTCTCTCTCCATCTCTAATAACCTTTCAGAGCTACCTTATTAACTGTCTTTAATCTAGTGCTCCCACCCCATATACATTTCTTCACTACTTGCTCAGTGACCACCTCCACCTTGATGGAAAGCAACCTGAGATGCTCTTCATTCTCAGAATCCCTATAATAGAAATTAAAATTGCTGTTATAATTGCACAGGGTATCCAGTGTTTTTCTACAGAATAATGTGGTACATATTGTATGTTTTTGTGGATCATAAAATTTAGATGGAGCAGATTGTGAACAAGAGTGCATTTAGAATTTTAGATCACTTTGTTTTGTTTGGAAACTGAAACAAAAGGCAGATCTCTGTAATTGGCTGCTCTAGTTTCAAAGAGCTTTGCTTTCCCTAGGAAAGGGCAAATGCTTGAGGAATTGCTCAATCGTGCATTTGTGTACCAGATACTGATTTTGAGAAACGTTACTTAACTTTCTAGTTGTACTAATTTTTATTTGAAATGGCAAATACAAAAGACTGTCATGGCTGTTCATTATAGCAAGTAAAATTTTATTGTGATGGAAGCAGGTTTTTAGCCCTTCCTAAAATCAGCTGCACCATCTTTTGTGGTATCACATTCCAGAAGTAACATGAATGTGGAAATACCTTAATATTGTGCACACAACTGTATTTGGAAATAATCATGACACAGTTTTAATATTTTACTTAGTCCATCTTTAAGTTTAGTTATCATGAACAAATTTAAACAATATTCTTGAGAATTGCATGATGGTCCAGACCTATTACTGCCTAGCTAGAAATTAAATGGAAGGATAAACCTTTAATGCAAGTAAAGGAATGAAATTCCATTTGGGGAAAATAATTGGAATATAAAGATGTGATTAAATGGCCCAAGGATAGGGTGACTTTGTTACTCATGCTAGCTTTAGTTAATAATTTTGTACTTTGGAATTGGCTGCAGAAGTAGTTGGACACTGCAGTATTTCTAGGACAAGGCTCTGTTCTTCACTGACCTAATATGCTGACTGGTGTTTATCGCATTATTTGAAAACTGGCAAACTGGCTTTAAAGTAAGTTGACTGAAATAGTGCAGAAGTTGGATTCCCAGATTTGCAAGTTCAAAACCTGTGTTCGCTTATTACGTGCAGTGGGTTTTCAATATTTAAATACTAAGCAAGTCCTCCATTCTACCACCATTTTCAAGTCTAATTGGAATCAGTTAATTGTTTCAGTTCTGAAATTTTTATTTTTTCAGAATGTTCTAAAGAACAGTATAAGGGATTAAATGTGGGATTGACTGGTACGAAGGTTGCAAACCAAACGCACAATTAAAATTTTAACATTGGTCAGGTACATTAGTGTTAAAATGTTGTTGTGACTTAAATGTCGTTCAGTTGCTTTAAGGCAACCTGGAAAAGCTTACTAGTAATTAAACTGATATTCATTGGTTTCATGTGATTCACTGCTGTATGTGTGGTGCGATCCCGAAATTGATACCTTTCACCAAAATGTCTTTTATGAAGTCCTGTAAAATCCATTTAACTCAACGGTTGAAATCATTAATTTTGCTTGGAAGTATCAGGTGAGAAACATTTTGGCATGGTAATTTGTCTAAGCATACTGCTGTTAAAGATTTTGAGAACTAAAACATCCAACCATTATAATGGACAGATGAAAAGAAGAAAGGCAAACTTGCTTTTATATGGTGCCTTCCTTGCCCTTGGGATATCTCAAAGCACTTAATAGATAGTAAATTACTTTGGGAAGATTGATGCAACAGTTTGGCGCAGTGGTGGCACTCTCATCTGAGAGTCAGGGACTTGACATAATCCAGGTTGACATTTCAGTGCAGTGTTGAGGGAATGTTGCATTGCTGAAGATGTTATCATTTGGGTGACATATTAAACCAATGCCCTATCTGGTGGTTTAAGTGGACATAAATGTTCCTTTGCTTGTTGAAGAAAATCCAATGTATTCTCTTGTTTTCCGAGCCAGCGTTTATGCTTTGATCAATGTTGTCCCCATAAGACAAATAATTGTCCATTTTATTGCTGTTATTAGATGGGCTGCTGCTTTTTTTATTGGCTCATTGGATGTGACCATTGCTGGAAAGGCCAGCATTTGTTGTCTATCTCTAATTGCTCTTGAGAAGATGGTAGTGAGCTGCCTTTTGAACTGATGTTCATGTTGATGCATCCACGTTGCTATTAGAGAGGAAGTTCCAGGTTTTTGACCAACTGTGAATGAATGGTAATATAGTTCCAAGTCAGGATGCTGCATGGTTTGGAAGGAAACTTGCAGGTGCTGATGTTCCCATGCCCTTGTCCTTCTAGATGGTAGGGGTTGTGAGTTTGGACGATGCTGTTGAAGGAGGTTTGGCAAGTTGCAGTGCATTTTGTAGATGGTACACACTGCTCCTCATTGTATGTCGGTGGTGGAGGGAGTGAATGTTTAAGGTGTGGTGAATAGAATGTGGATCAGGTGGGCTGCTTAGTCCTGGATGCTGTCAAGCTTCTTGTGTTGCTGGAGCTGTACTCATCCAGGCAAGTGGAGAGTATTCCATCACACTCTTGGCTTGTGCCTTGATGGTGAATAGGATTTAGGGAGCCAGGGAGCTCTGTCTTGTCATAGACTTTCCAGCCTCAAACCTGCTCTTGTAGACACAGAATTTATATGGTCAGTCAGTTGTAGTCCCCTGGATGGGCTTTCAGTGATGTTCACAGCTTTGAATGTTGAATGGAGATGGTTGGATTTACTCTTGTTGAGGATGGTCATTGCCTGGCATTTGTGTGGCATGAATGTTGTTTGCCACTGACAGCCCAAGCCTGAATGTTGACCAGGTCTTGTTGTATTAGGGCATGAACTGCTTTGTGAATGGTACTGAGCACTGCATCAACAAACATCCCCACTTCTGACTTATGATAGGGTGAAGGTCATTGTTGAAGTAGCTGAAAATGGTTGGGCCTGGGACACTACCTTGAGGAACTCCTGCCATGATGTCCTGGGGCTGAGATTATAGAATCATAAAATGGTTGCAGCACAGGAGGAGGCCATTCGGCTCATCATGTCTGTGCAGGCTCTCTGCAAACAGAACTTGCCCTGCTTTTTCCCTGTAGCCCTGCAAATTTGTTCTCCAGGTAACTACCCTCTTTTGAAAGCCTCAATGAATCAGCACCTGTGCACATTCAGGCAGTGCATTTGGATCCTTACCACTGGCTGCATAAAGTTTTCCTTCCCGTCACTGTAGCTTTTTCCAATCACACTGAACCAGTGCTCTCTGGTACTGGAACCTTCCAACAGAATGCGTTTTGCCCTTTCTACTTTGTCCAGACTCCTCATGATTTTGAACACCTCTATCAAATCTTGTTTTAATCTTCTGTAAGGAGAAAAGCCCCAGCTTCCTCTTTGAAGTTCCTCACCCCTCGAACCATTCTTGTAAATTTTTTATGCACCTTCTTTAATGCCTTCACATCCTTGTGCCTAGAATTGGATGGACTACTGAATCAGTGCTTTATAAAGGATCATTGTAACTTCCTTGCTTTTATACTCCATGCCTTTACTTATAAAACCTAGGATCCGGTATGCATTATTAACAGATTTCCCAAACTGCCAAACCACCTTCAAAGATTTATACACATATACCTCTGTTTCTGCACGCTCTTTAGAATTGTATCCTTTATTTTATACTGTTTCTTTGTTCTTCCTACCAAAATGCATCACTTTGCAGTGCACTATATTAAATTTCATCTGACTTGTATCCACTGATTCCAATAGTATATGTCCTTTTTGAAGTTTATCACTATCCTCCTGAGTACACAGTACTTCCAACTTTTGTGTCATCTGCAAATTTTGAAATTATATATTGTACACCCAAATCTGTCACTAATATAGGTCAAGAAAAGCAGTAGTTCTAACACTGACCCATGAGGAACTCTGCTATATATTTTCAGCCTGAAAAACAACCGTTCACCATTTCTCTCTTGTCACTGTCCCTTTTACTTCATGGGCTTTAACTGCTGACAAGCCTATTATGTGGCATTTTATCAAATGTCTTTTGAAAGTCCAAGTAAATCACAACAACCGCGTTGCCCTCATGAACCGACTGTTACCTCATCAAAAACTTAAATCAACTTCGTTAAACAATTTGCCCTTAAATCCATGCTGGCTTTTTAATCCACGTTTGTCTAAATGAATGTTAATTTGCCCTGGATTATTTTTACGCAAAGCTTTCTCACCAACTATGTTAAACCAGCTGGCTTGTAGTTGCTGAGCTTACACTCATAGCTTTTTCTGAAAAGGGTGTAACATTTGCAATTCTCCAGCCTTCTGGTATCATCCTTCTATCTAAAGAGGATTGGAAGGTTATGGCAAGTGCCTCTGCAATTTCTGCTCTTCCTTTAGTATCCTCATGCTTCTCTTCTGGCCCTGAAGACACATCAACTTAAGTACAGCAAACATGTCTAATACCTACTGTTCATCAATTTTTGGTCTATTGAGTGCCTCAACTACTTCACCTTTCACTATGACTTGCACAGCATCATTTTCCTTGATGAAATACTCATTTAATGCCTCAGCCATGTACTCTGCCTCCACACTTAAACCCCCTTTTTATCCCTAATCAGCCCCAATCTTCCTCTTACCTTCCTTTTACTATTTATATATCTATAGAAGACTTTATAATTCCCTTTTATATTAAGTGCCAGCCTCTTATCACACTCTATCTTTGCTCCTCATCTCTTTTCTCACTTTCCACTGAACTTCCTGTATTCAATCTGGTTCTCAATTGTATTGTCCACTTGCCATCTGTCATACGCACCATTTTCTGCTTCATCTTGCTCTCTGTTGTTATCCAGGGAGCTCTCGCTTTTTGTCCTATCTTTCTCTCTTGTGGGAATGTACTTGACTGTATTTGAGCTATCTCTTTTTTAAATTGTTCCGTTCCAGTTTTGCTGCCAATCTTTGATTCCAGTTTACTTGCGCTAGGTCCATTCTCAGGTTGCTTAAGTTTCCCCCATTAATTATTTTTTACTCTGGATTGCTGCTTGCCCTTTTCTATAGTTTTATGATATTATGATCACTTGCTTAAATACTCCTCTACTATCACTTGTTCCACCTCCTTCCCCTGAACCAGATCCAAAATACCTCCAGAAATGAAATCCAATAACCAGAACAATTTTCCTTTTGTGCTTTTGTGCTAACCAATGAACAGTTTTCCTCAATTCCCATTAACTCAGTTTTGCTAAGGCTTCTTGACGTCACACTTATGAAATGTTTCTTTGGTGTCAAGAATAGTCGCTCTCACTTTGGAACTTAGCTCTTTTGATCAAGGCTGTAATGAGACCTGGAGCTGAAATGGCCCTGGCAGACCCCAAACTGAGAATCAGTGAATAGGTTATTGCTGAGCAAATGCTACTTGATAGTCAAAGACTCCTTTTATCTCTTATTTGGTGATTGAGAGTGTACTGAAGGGGCAGTAATTAGCCAGATTGTGTTTGTCCTGTTTTTTGTGCAAGGTATAATACCTGGACAATTTTCCATTTTGTTGGGTAGATGGCCAGTGTTGTAGCTGGGGTGCAGCTGGTTCTGGAGCACAAGTCATCAGAACTATAGCTGGGATGTTGTCAGGGCCTGTGCATCCAGTGCGTTCACCTGTTTCTTCACCCTATGGAGTGAATCAAATTAGCTGAAAACTGGCAACTGAGTGGGGATCTTAGAAGGGAGCTGAGATGGATCATCCACTCTGCACTTCTGGCTGAAGATGGTTGCAAATGTTTCAGCCTTGTCTTTTGCACTAATGTCTTGGGCTCCCCCTTCATTGAGGATGGTGATGTTTGTGGAGTCACCACCTCAAGTTTGTTGTGTATTTAATTCATTGACTGGTTATGGTAGTACTGCAGAGCTTTGATCTGACCCGTTGGTTAAGATCGCTTTGCCCTGGCTATCACATGCTGCTTTTGGCATTTAACGTGCATGTTGTAGTTTCACCAAGTTGGCACCTTAGTTTTAGGTGTGCCTGGTACTCTTCACTCCTGTTGAACCAGGGTTGTTAACCTGGAATTATGGTAATGGTAAAGTGAGGGATATGCTGGGCCATGAGGATACAGATTGTGGCTCAGTAAAATTCTGCTGTTGGCCCATGTGCCTCATAGATGCCTACTTTTGAGTTGCTAGATCAGGTTTGCCTACAAAAAAAACTACAAAAAGCAATTAATAAGCTGTTCAGTTTTGGTTGTTCTATAGCTGTGTAAGATGTTATATGATTACAAGGTCATTCTTGACCAGAGTATTGAAGGCTAAAACTTGTGATATCTAATGGAACAGTCCATTAAAATCCTTCAGTGGAGATGTTTTAGTTGTACTGCATAATTAGAAAGCAGAAGATTCAGATGATTGCTGAAATATTGGTGATAGAGGTTGGATATTGGGTGCGTCTCAGCCGTATCACAAGTTCAGTAATTCAGTTGAATGAGCTGCTTGCTATGGCAAACATGTTTGATCTCCACAGGCTTGCTATAGTGAGGCTACTATTTGGCTTAAAATGAACTCTTCCAGGTCAGATTTGACAAGCCATGCCTATACAATAATGCCCTGTTTAAATTTTCGTGCTGCACCAGCAAGAGTGTGGTGAACCATGTAAATGTAATACTGTTGCATTCAATGGTTTTGAGACCCATCAGTTTTCCCGACATCTCCATAGATAGTGATATGAGAATCTGTGACAATCGGAGTTTTTACAACGATTCTGGATGTTACCGCAATTAATTGGTGCATTTCAAAACAAACGTGAAGTCTGAAATGATCTTGGTGTGGCAGGTGATGTTCTGGGGAGGTGTATAGGTACTTCAGTATATAGATATTACCTGACATTCTGTTGATACTTGGTTCTATAGCACATTGACGTGTCATCTTTGAAGTTGAAGAATCTTTGTAAGAAGCTAATTTTCCAAGATTTCTAAAGCTTTTGTTGGAATTGCTGGATGAAAACTGGCTATGCTTCTTCTAGCCCATCATCTGCCTGGTAGCCATAACGTACTCTGATGAGAGTTTAAAGGGTTAAATTATGAAGATTGCTTGTATTCTTTTTGAGCATTGAAGATTGGGGTGATTGGATTAAGGTGTTAAAAGGATGTGTTGGGATAGATACAGAAACTGTTTCCTCTAGTGGTAAATCAAGAACCTGTGGACATAATTGTAAAGTTGGAGTTCAGCTATTCAGGGACGAAATGATGAAACAGTTTTTCTCAAAGGATAGTACAAACCTGGATTCTCTCCCTTGATAGGCTCTGGATGTAGCTTCAATTTGAGCTTTCAATAATTGAGATCTTTGTTAGATAAGAGTATAAGTGATGTGAAACAAAGGCACGTGAATGAAATTGATTTACCAATAAGATAATTTAATTGAATGTGGAAGCAACCTCTCGGGATCCAACAATCTACTTGTGTTCCTATAATTGAGTTGTTGGTCAATTATAGTGATCAATCTCAATTTATACCAGACTCTGGCATGAAGTGAGGGAAATCTTTGTGGTGAATGGTGTGGGAATAGATCTAAGTCAAAAGCAAAAAACTGCAGATGCTGGAAATCCAAAACAAAAACAAAAATACCTGGAAAAACTCAGCAAGTCTGGCAGCATCTGCGGAGAGGGACACAGTTAACATTTCGAGTCCGAATGATCCTTCAACAGAACTAAGTAAAATCCAAGTCATCTGTTCCTCTTGAGCATGCCACGCTTAGCATATCTTATGTATCAAATTGCTCATGTACTGTATTCCAAAATACTATTTTCCACAAGAAATGCATCCAATTTGAATGATTGTGTTATCTGCTTCCACCATCTCCTTAGTTGACCTTGAGATGGGATTCTGGCTACATATCTGCACCTCCACTGAGACTGCCTGTTTCCACCTCCATAAAATCATCTGTCTCTGCCCCTGCCCCTGCCTCAGCTGATCATCTGACTCTGCCACCTCTAGACTTGGTTTTTTATTCTTCATGGGATGTGGGTGTTGCTGACGCCCAAACCCACAGGATTATTCTGCTGCATTCCTGGATGACTACTGACATTCTACCCTTTGTAAGCTTGAGGCCATCTAATGCTCTGCCTGTGTCTTTACTTGCATCAAGTTCTATTCACCTAATGTCCTGTTGTCATTGACCAATGCTGGCTCTTGGAGAAGCAGCACCTTGATTTTAAAGCTTGCTTCCTGGTTTTCACTTCCCTCGCTGGCCTTGCTCTTCCCTATATCTGTAATCTCTTCTTGCTCCACAACCCATTGCTCATCTAATTTTGGTCTCTTGAGCACCCCTGATTTTAATTGTTCCACCATTGATGGCCATGACTTCAACTATCAAGGCCCCAAGCTCTAGAATTCCCTCCATAAACCCCTCTTGTCCCTACCTCTTTCCTCCTTTGTCGCTCCTTAAAACCTACCTCTGACCAAGGTTTTCGCCATCTTCCCTCATATTACCTTGTGTGGCTCAATGTTAAATTTTGCTTTACTGCTTCTGTGACTCATCTTGCAATGTTTATGACATTAAAGGTACCATGTTAATACCACTTGTTATTGTGACTTTGAGCTCCTTATTTATTAAATGTTAAGCAAAAGAGATCCCAGAAAACCTCTTGAGGTTGCCCACTGGTAACATTTTCCCAGGCTGATGATAATTCCTGAAGTATTACCCTCTGGGTTCTATTGGTCAAACGTTTTTGTTATAAAATTTCACTGATTTCAGCTTTCATGTTGTCAGTGCTGTTTTTCCAGAGGAGCTGTATCAAAGATGAGACCTTTTCTTCATTTACCCATGTTGACCATCTAATTTGATTTTACTAGCAGAAACCCATAAAACATTTGTGATCAAGTTAGTATCTTTACTACAACAGTACTTTTCTTAAATGCAGCATTTCTGGTTATTTTTTCATCAAGGACTTCAACTTCTTACTCTTGTTGGGGGGGGCGGTGGTGGGGGGGCGTGGGTGGCGGTGGGAGTGGTGGGGGGGCGTGGGGGGTGGGGGGGGGGTTGGCGGGCGGTGGTGGTGAGTGCTGGTGGTGGTGGGCGGGGGGACATAACATAAAGCTGTCTGTGTAAAAACAGACCTAGAAATATTAATATAGATTTAGTCAAAAATCTGGCCTTACACCTTGAAAGTCTAATTTGGAAACTGTTTTCTCCTGAGTTGAAAAGGCAGGTTTACATCTGATGGAAAAAGCCATATTAAAGCTGTGCATGTGTGAAAATGTTGGGTTTAATATAAATAACAGTTTGCAACCACTTCCTTCAAACACTCATATATCCCAGTTTAACTGAATGCAATAAACAAAATTGGGTTTTTCAAAAATTCAGTGGCACTAAAAACTAAACACATCCCATGTTGACACTGCTCACATATCTCTAAGCTCATTTTAATGCAATAAGCTGAATTGGGCTTAAAATTGCTGCCACTCAAAGACAAGAGATTTGCATCTATTCTTGTGTCTTTTCAGTGTCCCAAAGCACCTCACATTGAATTAATATCAGGTAGGATTCTGAGAGATAGTGGCATTTCCCCAAACTACACTAAAGGAGTTTTTAAAATTGTAATTTAGCAACCACTTACCTGAAACAAATTGCATGGCAGAGATTAGAAGAGCCACACCTGGTTGTCAACAGGGGTCTGTGCACATTACTCTAGGTACCCTGTATTAAATGGATCAAAAATTTGTTATACTCAGTACAGTCAGTACCCGAATATTTTATATTATAAAGTTAAAATATCTTAATTAACTAACTGTCATCCTACAGGTGCAGAACAACCACTTTGCCAAACATAAAGCACTCTGCAAAACCAGGCTCACAAACTTGACAGTTGTCTTTTTTCATTCTTCCTTTGCAGGTTCAGTGGGCAAATCCCTTGTCTGATTCTCTGAAGGTTTAATCTAAATCTATTTCAATGGTTTCTCTGCTGTGTAGCTCTCTTTATGTCAGGTGGTGTGTAGTGCCCTAGGTTGGATGAACAGAAACTTCCTTGAGTTAAATAGTGGGAAGAAAAGCCATTGTCTCCAATTCTTGCCACACTCCATCCCTCTGTCTCTCTGGCCACCACCTGATGCTGAATCATATTGGTTGCAACTTGGGCATTCTACTTGACTCTGTGCTGAGCTCCAATCTCCCATCCCTTTTTGGATGATCTGTGATATCACTCATGGGATGTGGGTGTCACTGGCTAGACCAGCACTTATTTCCCATCCTTAATTGCTCTCGTTCAGAGGGCATTTTTAAGAGTCAACCACATTGCTGTGGGTCTGAAGTCACATGTAGGCCAGACCAGGTAAGGACAGCAGACTCCCTTCCCTAAAGAACATTAGTGGACCCGATGGGTTTTTACAATCGGCAATGATTTCATGGTCATCATTAGACTTTTAATTTCAGATTTTTATTGCATTTAAATTTCACCATCTGCCGTGGTGGGATTCGAACCCTAGTCCACAGATCATCTCTGGAACACTAGTCCACACAATACCACTATGCCACCGTTCTTAACACTTGCAGCATCAGTTGTCATATCCTCACAGATCCCACTTCTAGTGGTCCCACTCCATCATTATTTTTTCTAAATAAAACTAATAAACTTCATTCACTTCTCTTGACCTATGCAGTTTGAAATATTTCTTTGCCATTTTGCCCTTCTCACAATTCTACCTTGTCTTTTGGTTTGGAATCGTATCTTAATTCGGTACCATTTTCCCTCTTGCCTTTGCACCTCTTTCTTAGTAGTTCACTTCAAACAGGCAGGAGAACTTTTAAGCTTGATACCGTTTTATGTAGTACATCTTCAATTTTATTCAATCAATTTTTAGAAATCCTTCATCATACTGTATTTCTGATCATTCTGGCCTAGTGATAATTTAAGAAGTCTGGTGGCATTGAAAGATTTGCTTTATGGAATAAGTAAGGTAGATTTAACAACTTTCTCTCGTGTACAAAGCGATTTCAAAAGAATGTACAAAAGACTAACTGAAATGTGCGTTCATGGTGATGTGCTTTAATGCCTTACCTAAAAATTGGACTTGTGCAAATCAACCAACAGCTGTTTTTGAATGTGTATGATTAAAACTGTTGTTTTTAATTCTCAGTCTAATTTGTGGTACAACTGTCATGGGAATTTATTTTGAGAACTTTCGTTTACACAGTAGAAATCTTTGTTGGGAGAATTTGCTAGCTGAGATGCTGTTCATGAAACCTATCATCTGGAATGGCATTGCACGTTACAGTGGCAACTATTTTAAGGTTACCCATAAAATAATTCATTAAATTCAATTTACTTGTAAAGTTTGCATTACGTTGGTATGTCATCAAGTTTTGGTCAGGGATCATAAATGCTGATCTCTTAATCTACAATTCTTGTGATCAATTTTTAATACAGTAATAAGAAATGGCTGAGTATACAGGATACAGCAAAAGCTCTAACAGCACCCTTGTATTGCTGAAGATTTAAGCTCTAGAACTTGCTGTACCTCTAGCAAGTGTTCCAGCACAGCTACAACACTGGCACTGACTGACAGTGAAAAATTGCCCAGGTATGCCCTATCTACAAACAGCAGGACCAATCCAATCTGGCCAATTACCATCTCATCAGGAAAGTGATGTAAGGTGTCATCAACAGAGCTATATCAAGTGGCATTTGTTCACCAATATCCTGCTTACTGATGCTAAGTTTGGGTTCTGCCAAGATTACTCTGTTCCAAAGTTCATTAGAGCCCTGGACCAAATGTGTACAAAAGGACTGAATTCCAGAAGTGAGATGCGAGAGTGGCTGCCCTTGAAATTTGGCTAAGCTGCGAAACTACGGAACTCAAATAAAATTGAAGGAATCAAGAGAAATCTCTCCACTGACTGGAATCATATGTAGCAAAAAAACATGATTGTGGTTATTGGAGGCCAGCTACTAAGCCCCAGGACATCATAATGGTGTCATAGGCTCAACCAACTGTTATAACTATCTATTGTGCATTATATTAAGAATGTAGAGTTTACTTTCAGTTTGTGATTTAGGGTTTGTTTACTTTCGGTTTGGTTCAGTATGCATGTATGTGTATAAAACTGCTTGAACTTTTGGTCCAGCTGAGACACTTTTACAAGCATGAAAGCCCTCAGATTGCTCTGGAGGAAATTTCTGAGGGTGGAACTGTGCTCTAAAAGGAAAACTGGTGGCTTTGTTTATCTTTAGGGAAAAGTAAGTTTAAGAGAAGCTGACCTGGAGGCTGCAGACATCCAGTCAATTGTGTTTAACCAGCAAACTCAGTGCTGTATGTTTGGAGAGGATAAGAGCGTGTTCTGGAGAACTGGGTAGGACCATGTAGTTCTGTAAAGAGATAAGTCCAGTTACGGAATAAATGGCAAGGGAGTGTCCACATGTGTCGCGTGTGACTGTCAGCGGCACCTATACTTGGACTAGGAGGTCATATCGGTAGGAATATACCGTAGACCTGAGCTGGGACCTATGCAGCCAGATTTGAGAGAAAAAGGAACAGCTTCTCCGAGTATGAGTGTATTTAAAAGCCGATCAGAGTGAAGGGTACAGTAAAAAAGTTAGGCTGAGCTAAGCCTGTTGGATTAAGTAGAAGCTCATATTGTTTCGAATTCCAACAAGTATCAGGCTTGTTCAGTATCCTTATAGCTGGGATCCTAACACAACTTGAACTGTTTTTTCAATGATCTTAGTATTTTAAGTTCAGAACTGGGAATGCATGCTGATGATTGCACAGTGAAGTTTCAATCACAATTCCTCAAATAATGAAAGCCTGTTTTCAAATATAGCAAGATTTGGACAACATCTAGGCTTGGACTGATAAGTGGCAAGTAATGATTTTGCCATACAAATGCCAGGCAATAACCATTGGGTCTAACTGTGGTATACAGTGGCATTACCATCATCAGACCCTCCACTATCAAAACCCTGTGCTTACAACTGACCAGAAATTTAAGTGGACAAGCCACATAAATACTGTGACGATGAGAGCAGATCAGAGGCTGGGTATTGTGGTGAGTGACTTACCACCTGACTTGCCAAAGCCTTTCCACTAGGTTCTGTGGTCAGGAGTTTGATGGAATACTCTCCACTAACCTGGGTGAGTGTGGCTCCAACAACATTCAAAGCTTGATAACATCCAGGAAAAAGCAACCCGCATGATTAATGCCCCATTAACCATCTTAAATGTCCACTCCCTCCATCAATAGTGCACAGTGACAGCTATAAGGTGCACTGCAGCAACTTGCCAAGCCTTCTTTGGTACCTTCCAAAACTATGACCTCTACCATCTAGAAGGACAAGGGAAGCAGAGGCATAGGAACACCACCTCCACCATACCATCTTAACTTGGAAATTTATTGACATTCCTTCATTATTACTGTGTCAAAATCCTGGAACTCCTTACCTTACAGCAGTGAGCCTATCTTCAGTGCACAGACTGCAGAGGTTTAAGAAAGGAGGCTTACCACCATCATTTCAAGGGAAATTGCTATGGGCAATAAATGCTGCTATTATCATGCATCCCATGAATTTAAACCAAAAAAAGCCAACCAATTTGCAAAAAATTAGTTGAGAGATTTGCTGAAGGACCTTGTTCCAAAATTCTGCTCTTAAACCTAGGAGGCACTTTGGGGTTTTTCTCCAACTGCGATGAGTTTAGCCATACAGCATGTTCTGTGGTAAAGATGCAGAAAATATCTCTGCATATCCAAATAGATGTAATCTGTTCAGTTCTTTTGCATCTAACTAGTAGTCTTAAACTTCTGTCATTTTAGATGTACTTTTTCGCATTGACACTCAAGTCCATGAGCTTTAGTCTGCCATGTTTTATTTGATATTCATATGAAGTTGCCCTTTGACCTCTATTTGAAATGTTCAATTAGAAATGTTACTTTGGCTCAACAGCAAGTTTTCCTGCTATGCTGGCTACCAAACCTTGCTCAATCAACACCATAAGAACACAGACTAATTGGATATTAACCTTGTTATTTCTGGAATCTTGTGATGAATTGGCTGGAGTGTTTGCTTATGTCAGTGACTGCAATTCAGAAATAATTCATTAGATACGAAACAATTTGGATATGGAGTATGTGTATGTGTTGTATAAATGCTTTCTTTTCTCCTTTATCTACTTCCTCATTGTGATTTGTTTCCCCTCCTGCAAAATTTGAGTATAATCATTATCAGGATTTTCTCATGCTTGAGATATGGGTCCTTGGATCAAAGTATTTTTTGGTAATCTTCAGCCATTTTTTGGTTGATTTGCAAAAAATTGGCAGTCTAAAATCTTAATGTTGGTAGCTTTCTCATTTTCTATGCCATGATAATGAGAGGAGTACTCTGACAATTTTGAGTAGATGGATTATTATTTGTCAACAGGAGTAGACATAGATGTGCTTGCATTCAGATGAGGAAAAGGCAGGGCACAGGTAGGGAAACCAAAGTCAAAGCTCCCTGGGGATGATGAAAGAGTAACATGAAGCAGAAAAACAGGGTGTATGACAGATGTAAGCTCAGGAAAAGAGAGAGGTAAAGAAAGAGTCTGAGAAGACACTGGTAACATAAAGGGGAACCCAAAAATCTCCTTTGGGCATATTCTTACAGTAAGAGGAGAGGGGGGCTGATTAATGGCCAAAAAGGGGGTCGATGCATGGAGTCAGGTGGGATGGCTGAGGTACTAAATGAGTACTTTACATCTAACTTTTATCAAGGAAGAATATGCTAAAAGCATAAGAACATAAATAGTAGCATCAACTGTTCTGTATGATCATGACTAATGTGTTTGTGGCCTCAAGTCTAATTTCCAGCCCACTCCCCATATCCCTTGATTGCCTGAGAGGTCAAAAATTGGTCTATCTCAGCATTAAATATATTCAACGATGAAGCATTCACAACCCTCTGAGGTGGAAAGTTCCAAAGCTTCACAAGCCTTTGAGCAAAAAAATCTCTCTCCCCTTCGGCCCTAAATGATCAGCTCCTGAGACTGTCTGTGTGTTCTAGATTCCCCAGCCAGGGAGGAATAATCTGTGTCTATTCTGTCAAGCCACTTCAAAATCTTGTTTGTTTCAATGAGATCACCTCTCATTCTTTTAAACTCCAGATAATGTAGATCCAATTTGCTCAACCTCTTATCATAGGACAAGCCCCCTCATCCCTAGGATCAATCTCATGAACCTTTGCTTTACGGTCTCCAGTGCAAGTTTATCCTTCTTTAAATATGGAGACCAAAACTGCACTGTTTTCTGGGTGTGGTCTCCCTAAAGCTCTGTACAGTTGTAGCTAGATCTCTTGCTTCTTGTACTCCAGTCCCCTTGCGATAAAGGCCAACATGCAATTTGCCTTCCTAATTGCTTCCTGTGCCTGAATACTAATTTTTTGTGTTCTGAATGAATATACCCAAGCCCCTCTGAACATTCAACATTTACAAATTTCACATTTTTTTTAAAAAAAAAGCTTTTCTATTCTTATGACAGAAGTGAATAACTTCACACTTCCTTACATTAGATTCCATGTGACACCTTGTTGCCCATTCAGTTGCCCAACCTGTTGTTATATCTTTGCAGCCTCATTTTATCGTCCTCACAGCTTGCATTCTCATCTAGATTTGTATTGTCAGCAAATTTAGAAACATTGCTCTCTCTCAGTCAAATTCATTAGTATAGATTGTAAATAGCTGAGGCCACAGCACTGATTCTTGCAGCACTCCACTAGTCGCAGCCTGCCAACTTGAAAATGCTCCATTTATCCCCACTCTTTGCCCCCTGTCCATTAAACAATCCTCTACCAATATATTACTTACTCCATGAGCCCATATTTTGCATATTAACCTTTTGTGTGTCACCTTACTGAATGTCTTTGGAAATCCAAGTATGCCACGTTATTGGTTTCCCTTCATCAACTCTAACAAATTTGTCAAACACAATTTCCCTTGGGTAAAATCATGTTGATTTTCTGATACTTCTGTAATAGATTCCAATATTTTCCAGCTGCATTTTCCACAATCTCTGCAGCTACCTCTTTGAGAACCCTAGGATGTAGGTCATCAGGCTCTGAGAATTTGTTGGATTTTAGTGCCCTAAGTTTCTCCAATTTTCTTTGTTACTATTGTTCCTCACCCTCATTAGCTACCCCTGGTTTACCCTTTATTTCAGGTTTGTAATTTGTACCTTCAACTTTGAAGACAGACACAATATTTGTTCACTACCTCTGCCATTTCTTCATTGCTCTTGATAATTTCTCTCGTCTCTGCCTCTAAGGGACCAGGATTTACTTCAGCTACTCTCCTTTTTATATACTTGTTAAAGCTCTTACAATCCATTTTTATATTCCTGGAGAGTTTTATCAACATTTTGCTGGTTTATAAAGCACTCCCAATCCTCAGGTTCACTATTGTTCTTAGAATACAAGAGGCGTATAATGTTGCTAATACTATCCCTAATTTCCTTAGTAAGAAAGGCTCATCTGTGGCTTGCTAAGTTTTTTTGTTTTTTAATGGAATGTATTTTGAACATTGCAAATTGTTTCTTGAAATGCTTCCCGCTGTTTATTTACCACATACCCATTAGTCTATTTACCCAGTCAACAGTAGCCAGTTCTCCCCTTATACCTATGTAATTATCTTTAAGTTTAAGATTCTTGTTTGTGACTCAAGCATGTCAGTCTTGAGCTCAATATGGAATTCAGTTATATTATTGATTATTTTTCTCAGAGGATCTTTTATTATGAGGATACTAATTAACCCAGCCTCATTGCACAATAATAGAGGTAAACTATGCTTAGTTGATTCCACAGCGTATTGTTCCACAAAAGCATCTTAAAAACTCAACTTCCGGACTATCTTTGCCAGTTGTTTCATTCTGTCTCTATGAATGCCACAGTCCCCCACAATTATTGCATTACCATAGATGCAAATTCAAACAATTTCTTGCTTAATGCTCTGACCAATGGTGTAAGAACTGTTAGGGGGGGGCCAATAAACTACTCACCAGTGTTTTCTGATCCTTGTTATTCCTAACCTCCACCCAGACTGATTCTACTTTCTGGTTTTCTGAGCCAAGGTTCTTTACTATCAGGGCTGCTATTCTTCCATTCAGTCCACCTTTGAAATTATGTGTACGGCTGAATATTTATTTCCCAACCTTGGTCACCTTGTAACCATATCTCTGTAATGGTGATTAAATCTAAACCATTTATCTCTCTTCATGCCACTATTCCCCTAAATGCTTCATGTGTTCAGGTGACAGCCTTTCATGTTGGTTTTTTACAATTATTTGCATGGACCTTATTCACTGAACTAGTACTGTTAAGTTCTGCCCCTACCTGTTCTACTCTGCTTGACTTTACTCATTACTATATCATTCTATTGTCTTTACTTTTAGATTTCTAAACATCTCTTCACCTAAAACCCCAGCCCCAGCCCTCCCACACCCTTTTAGTTTAAAGCCCTAGTTATACAATTCACCAGAGCACTGATCCTATCCTGTTTTTAAGTGAAGCCCATCTCAACGGAACAGCTTCCACTTCCCCAGTACTTGTGCCAGTATCTCTTGAATCGAAACCTCTTTTTTCCCCCAAAATCACACTGAGCTACTTGTTTAATTCTCTAAGCTGCTTGACCCTATGTTACTTAGTGTGTGACTTGGGTAATAATTCATAATTAAGGTTCTGTATTTTAATGTAAACCCAAATCCTAAGGCAGCCTCAGCAGCCCTATTTCTATCTAAGTCTTTGGTTCCTATATGGACCACAACAACTGGATCCTTCTCCTCCCACTCCAAATTTGTCTCTGGCTGTGAGAAGATGCCCTTCTTCCCTGACACTGGGCAGGCAACACAACTGTTGGAACTCCCAGTCGAAGATACAGAGAAACAGTATCTATCCCCCTGACTATATTATCCTTTATCATTAACACATTACTTTTCACTTCCCTCACTTGAATGGCACCCTGCATCATAATGCCATAAAAGTTTTCTTATCTATACTGTAGTCTTTATGCTCACCTACACAGATGGAAAGTACCTCAGACGTTGGTTAAAGTCATGGTGAAAGAGCTGTGACACTGAATGAGCTAAAAATTGGTGAAGAGGTATTAGAAAGGGTTGACTGTACTTAAAAGTTGATAAGTCAACAGGGCCAGGCGGGATGCTTATGAGAACACTAAGGGAAGTGAAGGCAGAAATTGTGGAGGTACTGGCCAATCTTCCGTATATATGAGGGGGTGATGCCAGAGGACTGGAGAATTGCAAAAGCCACACCCTTGTTCTGGAACGTTTAAAGATAATCCCAGCACTACAGGCTAGTCAGTTTAACCTCTGTGGTGGGAAAGCTTCGAGAGATGATGAATGACCTGGGACAAAATTAAATTGCTTGGACAGTGTGGATTAATTACGGAAAGCAGGCATGGATTTGTTAAAGGCAAATTGCATTCAACTAATTTGTTTCTTTTTTGAGGTAACAGAGAAGATTGCTGAGGGTAATCTGTGTAAAGTACTTACAAGAGGTGTTTGATAACCTTGTCAGCAAAGTTGAAACCCATGGAATAAAAGGGACAGTGGTGGCATAGATACGAAAGTTGGCTGAGTGACAGGAAACAGTAGTGGTAACTGATTGTGGAAAGTATACAGTAGTGTTCCCAGAGGCCAGTATTAGGTCCATTGTTTTTCTTGACCCAAATAAATAACTTAGACTTGGGTGTGCTGGGCACAATTTTAAAATCTATAGATAATAGAACACCGGAAATATTGTAAGTGTGAGGAAGATACTGATAAATATCAAAAGGGCATAGGCTGGTGAAATGGCCGGACATGAGGCAGATGAAATTTAATAGAAGTGTGAAGTGATGCTGTCACGACTCACTGGGGATAATGCACTGTAATATCAAGCCACACTATTCCCTGAGCCGTGACATGTGAAAAGTTTGACTAATCCACCAGATTGCCCCAATTCTATCTGAAAGTTTAATTTAGACTAACAGGATACAAGCACCAGGTTTGTAACCTTAATAAGTAAACAACTGTTTATTGAACAAAGTGGTGTTAACCAGTGGCAAAAGAAAGAAATATGAATTGCTAATTTCTAACTCTAACCTTCTTAAATCCCTATACGCACACATACAAGGCATAAAAAAAATGGATTTTAATGGTGGGATAAAACAGTTCAATAGCACCAATTCTGGGGTGCAGCCTTCGAAGGATTGATTTTGATCAATGTCTTCCAAATTCTTTTCAGTTCTTTGTTGATGATACGAGGTGATCTTCCAGCACTTTCAGTATTTAGTTCGCTGGTTGAGTATTTGCCTTTCAATGTCTCTAACATTGATTTTTCCTTTTGCTTCTTGACAGGGGTTTTCAGAGAGGGAGAGAAAGAGAGAGCAAGTTATAGAGATATGAAGAAAAAAAGCCAACTAGCTATTGTGGAATTACTGGAATCTTTAACATAGGAGCAAAATGTTAGGTCTTTTTCCTTTCAGGCTAGGAGCTAATCTTCTGCATTGCCCTCACACAAAAACCTGGTCAGGAGCCAATTAAAATGTTTTTGCCAGGCAACTCCCTTGGTCCAGGACTCCTTTCCAGCATCATCCTGTCTTTAATGGCATTCTCTGTTCCAGGACTGCAACATTGTATGTATCTCTCATCCTGTACCAGTAGACATGTCTTTTAAACTGCAGCATTGTAATTTTATCGCGGTCCAACAGAATATAAGAAGGTATGTTCTTTACAACAGTCCAACAAAAATAAAAAGTTATGTTCCTTACAATACATTTTGTTAGAATTGGTAAAGGTGATAAACTAAGGATAAAATTCTAAAAGGTATGCAGGAACAGAGAGACCTGGGTGTATATGTTACATTCTTTGAAGGTGACAGGGCAGATTGTGAAAGTGATTAAAAAGGCATATAGGATCCTGGACTTTATAAGTAGAGGCATAGAGTACAAAAACGAAGGAGTTATGGTGAGCATCATGTAAAACACTGGTTCAGTCCCAATTGGAGCATCTGGACACCCCCCACTTTAATAAGGATGTGAAGGCTTGAGAGAGGGTGGATAAATGTTTCATGAGCCTGGTTCCAGGGATGAGGAACTTCAGTGACATGGATATTTTGGAGGAGCTGGGGTTAGAAAAGAGAGGCTGAAAAGAAAGATGAGAGAAGTTTCCAAGATTGAGATATTTGTGCAGAGGAGATAGAGAAGCACCGTGGACTGTACAAAGGAGATAGAGAAATACTGTTCCCTTTAGCAGAAGGGTAGAGAACCAAAGGGGCAGATTTAAGGTGATTGGCAAAGGAACCAAAGGTGACATGAGAGCATTTTTTTATCCACTGAGTGGTTAGGATCTGGAATGTGTTACCCAATTGTTGTGGAGTCAGATTTTAATTGTGGCTTTCAAGAGAATTGGAGGAGTTGGAATAGGCCATTGAGTCTCTCATGCCTGCTGCACCACTCAGCCAGATCATGACTGATAGTCTACCTCAACTCCCCCTTCCCATGCTATCCCAATATCCCTTGATGTCATTAATATCTAGAAATCTATTGACCTGTCTTGAAGATACTTAATGACTGAGTTTCCACAGCCCACCCCCGGCCCTGAAACAACCTCTCTGCATCTAGCCTGTGAAGAATTTTGTAAATTTCAGTGGGATAATCTCATTCTTCTAAATTCTAGAGAATACGGGCCCAGTCTCCTCATAGGACAGTCTCACCATCCCAGAAATTAGTTTGGTGAACCTCTGCTACACTCCCTCTTTGGCAAGTATATGCTGCCTTGGGTAAGGAGACCAAAATTGTACACACTACTCCAGGCGTGACCTAACCAAGGTCCTATCCAATTGAAGCAAGACATCTTTACTCGTACTCAAATCCTCTTGTGATAAGGCCATCATACCATTTGCCTTCCTAATTGTTGGCTGCACCTGCATGTTAGCTCTGTGATTTATGAACAAGGGCACCCTGGTCTCTTCGGACATCAGCACTTCCCAATCTCTCACCATTTAAGAAATACTCTGCATCTCCTTTCTCCTACCAAAGTGGATAACCTCACACTTTTCCACATTACATTCCACCTAAGTCCTTGCCCAATCACTTAGCCTGTCCAAATCCCTTAGAAGCCTTGTTGCATCATCCTCACAGCACACATTCCCAACCAGTTTTTGTCCTCTGCAAATTTGGCAATATTACATTTGGTCCCCACATCCAAACTATTGATAGATTGTGAACAGCCGGGCCTCAAGTATTGATCCTTGTGGTACCGCATTAGTCACAGCCTGCCAACTGATAATGACCTGCTTATTCCTACACTGTTTTCTGTCCATTAACCAATCCTCAGTTCATACCATTATATTGTCCCCTATCTGATAGTCATAGAACTCCACAGCACAGAAAAAGGCCCTTCGGTCCATCGGTCTGCACCAATCAAACAAGTACCTAACTATTCTGATCCCATTTTCCAGCACTAGGCCCATAGCGTTGTATGCCGTGACATCGCAAGTGCATATCCAGTTATTACTTAAATGTCATGCGGGTTTCTGACTCTATCACCCTTTCGGGCAGTGAGTTCCAGATTCCCACCACCCTCTGGGTGAAACAATTCTTCCTCATATCCCCTCTAAACCTCCTGCCCCTTACCCTAAATCCATGCCCCCTGGTTATTGACCCCTCCATCAAGGGGAAGAGTACCTTCCTGTCTACCCTATCTACGCCACTCATAATTTTATACACCTCAATCATGTCCCGCTTCTATTTCCTCTGTTCCAGAGAAAATAACCCCAGTCTAACCAATCTCTCCTCATAACTAAAACTCTCCAGCCCAGGCAACACCCTGGTAAATCTCCTCTGCACATACTCCAGTGCAATCACATCCTTCCTATAATGCAGATTCCAGAACTGCACACAGTACTCTAGCTGTGGCCTGACAAGTGTTTTCTACAGTTCCAGCATAGCCTCCCTGCTCTTATATTCTATGCCTCAGCTAATAAAGGCAAGTCTCCCATATGCTTTCTTTAACCATGGTGGACATGCACAACAAGGTCCCTCTGATCCTCGATACTTGTCAGGGTCCTACCATTCATCGTGTATTCCCGTGCCTTATTTATCTTGCCCAAGTGCATCACTTTTGCCAAATTGACTTGGATTCCATGGGCTCTTACCTTCGTTATCAGTCTCCCATCCGCAACCGTATCAAAGGCCTTGCTGAAGTCCAAGTAGACTAGGTCAAATGCATTGCCCTCATCTACACACCTGGTCACATCTGAAAAATTCAATCAAATTGGTCAGACGTGACCTCCCCTTAACAAAACCATGCTACTGTCCTTGATTAATTACTGCTTCTCCAAATGTAGATGAGTTCTGTCCCTCAGAATTGCTTCCAATAGTTTCCCCACCACTGAGGTTAAACTGACTGGCCTGTAGTTCCCTGGTTTATCCCTTCCTCCCTTCTTGAATAACGGTACCACATTGGCTGACCTCCAGTCCTCTGGCACCTCTCTTGTGGCCAGAGAGGTATTGAAAATTATTGCCAGCGCTCCTATCTCCTCCCTGCCTCATTCAACAGCCTGGGATACATTTCATCCGGGCCTGGAGATTTATCTGCTTTTAAGCCTGCCAGACCACTTAGAACCTCCTCCCTTTCTATGCTAATTTCTTTAATTATATCTCAGTCCTTCTGCCTGATTTCCATACCCACGTCGTCCCCCTCACTTGTGAACATTGGCACAAAGTATTCATTTAGAATCCTACCTACGCCTTCTGGCTCCATACACAAATACCACTGTGGTCCTTAATGGGCCCTACTCTTTCCTTAGTTATTCCGCTTACTGTTAATGTTCTTGTAAAACAACTTTGGATTTTCCTTTATTTTACCTGCCACTTTTTTTATGCCTACTTTTTGCTCTCTTAATTTCCTTTTTAAGCTCCCCCCTACACATTTGAAACTACTCTAGGCCTTCTGCTGTTTTGAGCCCTCTGTATCTGCCATTAGCCTCCCTTTTTCTCTTTATCCAATCCTGTATATCCTCAACATCCAGGCTTCTCTGGATTTGTTGGTCCCACCCTTTGTCTTTACTGGAATATGTTGGCCTTGTACTCTCCCTATTTCCTTCTTGACTGAGACCCACTGCTCTGGTGCAGATTTACCTAAAAGTAGCTGCTCCCAGTCCACCCTGGCCAAATCATATCTTATTAAAATCGGCCTTCCCCCAATTTAGAAACTCTAATTTCTGGCCCATCCTAATCCTTTTCCATAACAATCTTGTATCTAACAGAGTTATGATCACTGTCTG
This sequence comes from Carcharodon carcharias, assembly GCF_017639515.1. Classification (NCBI taxonomy): domain Eukaryota; kingdom Metazoa; phylum Chordata; class Chondrichthyes; order Lamniformes; family Lamnidae; genus Carcharodon; species Carcharodon carcharias. Next base: position 154,057,668 of record NC_054473.1, on the reverse strand, counting down.
CAAAAAGCTCCCCCTCTGATACCTCTACCACTTGCCCGGCTTCATTCCCTAAAATTAAGTCCAGGACCGCCCCCTCTCTTGTAGGACTTTCTACGTACTGGCTTAAAAAGTGCTCTAATTTTGTTTACTAGCCTCCTGTGTGGGACTTTATTGAAAGCCTTCTAAAAATCCAAATACACCACATCCACTCGTTCCCCTCATCTATTCTGCAAGAAACAGCCTCAAAAAAACTCAATTCAGTTTGTCAAGCATGATCTCCCTTTCATAAATCTATGTTGACTCTGCCCAGTCAGATCATTATTTTCTAAGTGTTCACTTATCACATCCTTGTAATAGATTTAGTATTTCCCTACTAATTTCAGGCTAACAGCTCTGTAGTTCCCTGTTTTCTTTCTCCCTCTTCTCTTAACTTGTGGGTTACATTTGCAACCATCAGTCTGCAGGCACTGCTCCAGAATCTATAGAATTTTGAAAGATGACCATCAATGCATCCACTATTTCTATAGCCACATCTCAACACAATGGGATGTAGATTATCATGTCCTGGGGATTTATCAACTTTCAGTCTCATGAATTTCTCCAGTGCTACTTTTTTACTAATACTAATTCCTTTTAGTTTCTCATTCCCACTTGTCTTTTGGTTCTCTATTATTTCAGGGAAGTTTTTTTTGTATCTTCCTCTGTGAAAAGTTACAAAAAGTAATTATTTAGCTTCCCTGCCATTTCCCTATTCCCCATCATAAATTCTACCCTGCCTTTAATGGACCCACATTTGTCTTTGCTAATCTTTACTTTGTTTACATACCCATAGAAGCTATTTCAAGCCTGTACAGCACCTGAAGATTTAAAAAAATGCAGACTTTCAGGGAAAGGACTTAGAAGTAGGACAAGTTGAATTGCCACTGCAGAGAACCAGAACATGAAGGGTGCCGTAACCATTCTTTAACACTCTGGTGACATAGAATTCACACCATGGGATTAGTGTTCTGTTCTTCAGCACTGTCCTTCATAATGTTTAGCTCAAAATACTTGTAAAAAAAAAAAAAAATACCCACTGCAATCTTTAGACTGATTATGACTTTGTGTGTCTTTTAAAGTTCAAAATTTATAGAACATAAGGATTATGTAAGTCAACGCATTTTCATTTGGTGATTGAATCTCATTCCAGTTCTCTTGGCTCAAGTCAGGCCTGCATCCCATTCTTGTGTTCTCAGTTTAGCATTGGTGTGAAGTCAGAATCAATTTGCACTAATGCTAGAAGTATGAATTGCACTTCTAAGGTCCACATACTTTATATAGGAAGTTTTTGCTTGGCTCTAATCAAATTTTTAAATTTGTTTTGGCCTTGTGTCCTTTTTCATGAAGTCAGCTTTAGGATTATGTTAACACCTCGTTTTGTTCAAACTGCATTTTCAGTTTATATTTAATGTATGGGAAGTGAATTCTTGGCACCCACTTCAAATTCAACTGTGTTAACTTCAAGATTCCTTGTTCGGTGGCTTATTCTAAATCTTTTTCAAGACCCCACAACTGTGAAATCTCTCAAGATCTTAAGACTTTCCTTTCTCAAACAATCCCCTGCTTTTAAATCTGCTACTTTCTGGTTTTTTTCTTGTCATCTTTTCAACTTTTGTATCTTACATTGTGGGCCTTGGCATTCTACCTTGATTTTCTTAATGGGGGAAAATTGTGTTCAGTGAGTTGCTTCTTTAAAAAACATAAGCCTTTCACTAATTTCTATTTTCTGTGTAGCAGGTGACTTATGTTCTTTTTTTATTTACTAGCAACATTCTTCAGTTGTGCATGCATGGTCTTCCGATTTCTGTCACTGCATAAACAACATGAAGTGTAATTATGATATTTGTTTTGCTGCTTGAGCAGTACATTCTCATAGCTTATGTAACAAACTTTTTAAATAAAGCAACAACTTAATGATATTGTAGGAGAGTATATTGTCCTTTCGTTGGATAGCACCAGGGAATGCTGATCTAACAAAGTTTCTCTGGAATGCTCTTTATTGAAATGAATTGGATTCTTAATTGACATGAATCAAATAGCCAAACTTACCATAGTAAAAGAACGATAAATAAGTCAAATTATTGAAAATATCTAGAAAAACAATGTGTATTTCAAATGTTCCCCTCTTGGTCAAACACCACCCTGACTTCGGCATGTATCATTGTTACTTGTTCAATTCTCTAATGGAAACAATATCTAGAAGTATAGTGGTTCAACTCAGGGTATCTAGAGATGGGAAAGAAATGAAGCATAGCTCACTTTTTAATTTAATAAAAACGCGGTCGACAAAAGATTTAAAAATAATTCTCACATGCGAACCTTACATGCTCTAAATCATGCCTTAGCTACCTCTTTAAAGCATTGGTGGACAGATGGAATAAAAATAGTAAACTTCATTTGGAAGATTTGCACCTCACTGCAAAATGTTGGGGCAAATCCTGTTTTTTACTCTCTTTTCCAAAAATACATGTATATCATGGCTCCACCGTCATTTGGTGAAATTTCCAGCTAAAGATGCGAGGATACCTGAATAGAATTATATTACACCCAGATTTGTTTCATCTCATGTATCCCTTTTTTGACCCCAGTGCCACTAGTGACATTGCTCAGTATAATGCTTTTACGTCCATGGTAAAAGCTGTGCTTATGTTCAAGTTATAGGGTTTAGAATGATTTGAAAAGTACATCCAGAATTATGGGTAAAGCAGGAAACTGATGATTCTTAGAATCATAAAATAATGTTGCATGGAAGGAGGCCAGTTTGGCCCAATGACAGAGCTATCCAATTAATCCCACACCCTTATTCTTTCTGAATGGAGAGCTGTGACTGCTTTTCTGAATGGAGAGCTGTGACTAGTGGAGTTCCACAGGGATCAGTGCTGGGACCTTTGCTGTTTGTGGTATACATAAATGATTTGGAGGAAAATGTAACTGGGCTAATTAGTAAGTTTGCAGACGACACTAAAGTTGGAGGAGTTGCAGATACTGAAGAGGATTGTCAAAGGATACAACGGGATATAGATCGGTTGGAGACTTGGGCGGAGTAATGGCAGATGGAGTTTAATCCGGACAAATGCGTGGTAATGCATTTTGGAAGGTCTAATACAGGCAGGAATTATACAGTAAATGGCAGAGTCCTTAAGTGCATCGACGGGCAGAGGTGATCTAGGTGTACAGGTCACTGACAGTGGCAAAGCAGGTGGATAAGGTAATCAGGGAGGCATATGACATGTTTGCCTTCATTGGCAGGGGTATTGAGTATAAAAGCTGGGAAGTCATGCTGCAGCTGTATAGAACCTTGGTTAGGCCACACTTGGAATATTGCGTGCAATTCTGGTCACCACATTACCAGAAGGATATGGAGACGTTGGAGAGGGTGCAGAGGAGGTTTACTAGGATGCTGCCTGGTCTGGAGGTTATTAGCTATGAGGAGAGGTTGGAGAAGCTCGGATTGTTCTCACTAGAACGACGGAGATTGAGGGGTGACTTGATAGAAGTTTACAAAATTATGAGTGGCATGGACAGAGTAGATAGTCTTTTTCCCAGGGTGGAAAAGTCAATTACTAGGGGATGTAGATTTTAGGTAAGTGGAGAAAACTATAAAGGTGATGTGCGGGGCAAGTTCTATACGCAGAGGGTGGTGAGTGTCTGAAATTCGCTGTCAGAGGTGGTGGTGGAAGCAGGTATGATAGTGGTGTTTAAGAGGCAGCTTGACAAGTACATGAATAGGATGGGAATAGAGGGATACAGACCCCGGAAGTGCAAAATGTTTTAGTTGACGGGCCGTATGATTGGCGCAGGCTTGGAGGGCTGAAGGGCCTGTTCCTGTGCTGTACTTTTCTTTGTTCTTTCCCTGTAGCCTTGTAAATTTTAATTGGATTCTCTTTGAAAAGTATTATTGAATCTGCTTCCACCATTCCTTCAGACATTGCATTCCATATCACAGCAAATCACTTTATGAAAAAAGTTTGCTCATGTCGCATCTGGTTGTTTTACCAATTACCTTAAATCTATGTCCTCCAATTACTGACCCTTCTGCCTCAGAAAACAGTTTATTTTTATTCTTTTATTGAAATTTTAAGCATTTAAAAAGATCTTCATTTTGGCATGCACTGTCTTTTCTGTTTCTTTGAATGTATTTTCATATCCGTATCGATCACATCAAAAATGGGAAAGCTTCCATAGTGAAATATTCTTAAATATACTGTGCCTAATGTGCATGAAATATGACTAGATGCTTGAAACTTTAAATTTTCATACTTAAAGAAGGAAAGTGTGGTGTGAGCTTACCTTTGGGTCCTAATTGTTTACGTTGATCTCTACAGATTTACTCCATTTTTTGACGTTTTGATGTGCATTGAGATTCCCTGGAAATTTTGATGCAAAATAGTATGTTTGAAATTAATTTGATTTTAACAAAGTATGGATATAATTAGGATCTTGTTCTCTGGAGGTGTTTTATTGCGTTTTTTTTTAACTTTAGAGGATGCCAGCCCCCATCAGACTGAGGGAGTTAATCCGGACTATCCGGACAGCCAGGACCCAAGCTGAGGAGCGTGAGATGATACAGAAGGAATGTGCTTCAATTCGATCATCTTTCAGGGAGGAAGATAATACTTATCGCTGTCGAAATGTGGCAAAACTACTGTACATGCACATGCTAGGATATCCTGCACACTTTGGCCAGGTAATTGCCAGTTTTTTTGTGGGGTTAAAAATGGAAACAAGCAATGTTGAGGTTATTTTAATAGAACTGTCAAATTTAAATTTGTTTTGGTATACTCAATGTATCAGCATACTTCATACTTGAACTAATAGCTGTCAGTTGTGAATCGCTATCATGAACTTGCTTTAAGAAGAAAATATTGCTACACCTTAAATCTGTTGTTGAGTAGTTGAGCTACGTAGTCTAGAGAGACTTAGATTCTATCTCTGGTATATAGTGAGTTAACTAACATCAGCTGGGTGACCATGGGGCTATTATAAATTATTTCTATTCCTGTCTGTTCTTGAAGGGGGAAAAATGCCCACAGTTCTTGATTTGCTATTTAGTGACCTCTGCTCAAGATGCAGGCTGCCCAGATATTTGAAAACAGGATTAGGTTTAGCTCCAGCACCCATGAAATAATAAACAAAAATAAAAATACCTGGAAAAACTCAGCAGGTCCAGCAGCATCTGTGGAGAGGAACACAGTTAACATTTCGAGTCCGTATGACTCTTCAACAGAACTAAGTAAAAATAGAAGAGAGATGAAATATAAACTGATGGTGGTGGGTGTGGTGTGTGTGGTGGGTGTGTGTGGGGGAGGGGGGGGGAGAGACAGGTAGAGCTGGATAGAGGGCCAGTGATAGGTAGAGATAATCAAAAGATGTCACAGACAAAAAGGACAGAGGTGTTGAAGGTGATGATATTATCTAAGGAATGTGCTAATTAAGGGTAGAAAGCAGGACAAGCAAGGTACAGATAGCCCTAGTGGGGGTGGGGTGAAGGAATCAAAATAGGCTAAAAGGCAGAGATAAAACATTTAAAAATAATGGAAATAGGTGGGAAAAGAAAAAGCTATAAATTATTGGGGGGGGGGATCGGAAAGTGGGTGGGGATGGAGGAGAGAGTTCATGATCTAAAATTGTTGAACTCAATATTCAGTCCGGAAGGCTGTAAAGTGCCTAGTCGGAAGATGAGGTGCTGTTCCTCCAGTTTGCGTTCAGCTTCACTGGAACAATGCAGCAGGCCAAGGGCGGACATGTGGGCATGAGAGCAGGGTGGAGTGTTGAAATGGCAAGCGACAGGGAGGTCTGGGTCATGCTTATGGACAGACCGAAGGTGTTCTGCAAAGTGGTCACCCAGTCTGCGTTTGGTCTCTCCAATGTAGAGGAAACTGCATTGGGAGCAACGAATGCAGTAGACTAAATTGAGGGAAGAGCAAGTGAAATGCTGCTTCACTTGGATGTTGAGGAGAGGGGAAGTAAAGGGGCAGGTGTTGCACCTTCTGCGGTTGCAAGGGAAGGTGCCATGGGAGGGGGTTGAGGTGTAGGGGGTGGTGGAGGAGTGGACCAGGGTGTCCCGGAGGGAATGATCCCTGCGGAATGCTGCTGGGGAGGTGAAGGGAAGATGTGTTTGATGGTGGCATCATGCTGGAGTTGGCGGAAATGGCGGAGGATGATCCTTTGAATGAGGAGGCTGGTGGGGTGATAAGTGAGGACAAGGGGTCCCTATCATGTTTCTGGGAGGGAGAGGAAGGCGTGAGGGCGGATGCGCGGGAGATGGGCCGGATACGGTTGAGGGCCCTGTCAACCACCGTGGATGGAAAACCTCGGTTAAGGAAGAAGGAAGACATGTCAGAGGAACTGTTTTTGAAAATGGCATCATCAGAACAGATGCGATGGAGGCGAAGGAACTGAGAGAATGGGATGGAGTCCTTACAGGAAGCGGGGTGTGAGGAGCTGTAGTTGAGGTAGCTGTGGGAGTTGGTAGGCTTGTAATGGGTATTGGTGGACAGTCTATCACCAGAGATTGAGACAGAGAGGTCAAAGAAGGGAAGGGAATTGTCAGAGATGGACCATGTGAAAATGATGGAGGGGTGGAAATTGGAAGTAAAATTAATAAATTTTTCCATGTCCAGACGCGAGCATGAAGCAGCACCGAAGCAATCATCAATGTACCAGAGAAAGAGTTGTGGAAGGGAGCTGGAGTAGGACTGGAACAAGGAATGTTCCACATACCCCATAAAGGGAGAGGCATAACTGGTCTTGACCCATGAAATAATAACTTGCCAACACTGAATCTAGCCTTGCATGACACAAGGCTGCTTAAGAAATTAAATAGCACCTAGTGTAATATGAATGTGTTAGGTATGTTTAAATGGAGCCAGTAAAGCTAAAATTTTATTTAAATAAAGAGGGTGGATGAGGACAGTGCAGTTAATATCGGCAGAGAAGAAAAGAGTTGACGTTTCAAGTCCTCATGACCCTTCAACAGAACTGTTCAGTTCTGTTGAAGGGTCATGAGGACTTGAAACGTCAACTCTTTTCTTCTCTGCCGATGCTGCCAGACCTGCTGAGTTTTTCCAGGTAATTCTGTTTTTGTTTTGGATTTCCAGCATCCGCAGTTTTTTGTTTTTATCAGTTAATATCTATCTGGACTTTGAAAGGGAAGTTCGTTTGATGCCACATTGTGGGCTTGTCAGCAAATTTGAAGCCCATGAGCTAAGAGGAACAGTAGCAGTATGGATACAAATTTGGCTCATGGATAGAAACCTGAAAGTGTGGGGAATGACTAACTTTCTTGATTTGGAGGGATTATGCAATGGTGTTCCCAAGGTTCAGTGCTAGGTGCAGTGTTGTTAATGATTAACATTAATGTCTAGGCTTTGAGAGTACAAGGCACGATTAGGCTATTTGTTTGAAGGTATCATCAATGATAAATAAGTGTTTGACTTCAAGAGGGCATAGGTTGGTGGAGTGGGCAGATACATGGCAAATTAAATTCAATGCAGAAAAGTGATTTGATGCATTTGGAAGGAAGAATGAGGAGAGAGAATACAAACTAACTTGTACAATTTTAAAGGCGATGCCAGAGCAGCGCAATCTGAGGGTGTTTGTGTACAAATTTATGAAGGTGGATGGACACTTTAACAAAGCAGTTAATAAAGAAGGCTAAGAAAAGATTTGATAGGTATTTAAAATCATGACGGGTAGATAGAGTAAGTGAGGTGAAGTAGTTTCCACCAGCAGGAGGGTCAGTAACCAGAGGGCTAGATTTAAGGTGATTGGTAAAAGAATGAGAGGCAACTTGAGAAAAAACTTTTTTATGCAATGAGTGGTTCGGATTTGAAATAAACTAGGGACGTAGTTACAGATTCAATACTAGCTTTCAATAGGGAATTAGATAAATACTTGGAGGAAAAATGCAAAAATGTGGATAAAGAGCAAGTGAGTGGGACTTCGTGGATTGCTATTTGAAAGAGTTGACACAGATTATCTCTTGTGCTGTACTAGTTTATGAAAATTGTTTGGTTTAAGGGGTGTGTCTAAATTGTGGACAGAAGTCCTGCCACATTGAAATTGTGCCAAAGAGGGGTATCTAAGTCTTTATGTTCTCACAGTAAGTGGTAATATCACGGTACTGAATCTGAATTAAATAGTTTTTGAGCCTAATACATTGCCCCCTTCTGTTTCTATTTTTTTTCTTGAAATATATGTAATCGGCTTCCTTTTTTGAAAACTTTGCATAGAAATTTTTCTATTGACCTTTTTGTTTCCTTGTTCCTTAGCTATCTGCATTTGATGCCTTATTTTGACTTGGATATTTGGGTAGTGCTAAAATCTATCCTAGAATTGGTTAAAATTCATCCCTGTAGTCATCTTGGTTCTAGTTCTTGTTTTCTGATCCTTTTGGTGTTGAAGTAATTTGTTGAACTGCTTGGTAGCTCGTCATCCTAGTACAATTTTTGCAGTTATCACTATATTCTATAGTGCAGATTTGTCTCTGTTTTATGAGTGGCCACAGGTTTGACTTCAAGCAGAAGCAAAAGTATACCTAAGCGAGGGCAGTAACTCTTATCCCTTGTGTTCTATAATTCTTTAAAACAAAATTGTGCCTAAATTTGTGATTATCCTGATGAAATTCTTTGAGCCCATGAGTGTTTTGTTCCTTCTGAATCTTCAATATTGAAGTTGTCTTGTTTGTAAAATATTTTGCTTGTATTTTTGTTCACTGCAGTTGGAGTGCCTAAAGCTGATTGCCTCACAAAAATTTACAGACAAACGGATTGGTTATCTAGGTGCTATGTTATTGCTTGATGAACGGCAAGATGTCCACTTGCTCATGACAAATTGTATTAAAAAGTAAGTACTGTTCTTAAAACAAAAGTAATTTAATTTAGCATTGTGATAAGCAGCCAGTTCATATGTTTGCTTTATTTCTCCATAAGATCAAACCCTGAAATTCTAAATGCAGTTTTAAAAGCAAATTGCTGCTGGATTATTCAAAACTTTTAACATCACAGTGTTTGTGTTTGTTTTTAATCATTCATTGATCCTACCTTTTTGAAATAAGTTTTTAATGTTTTCATTTAGCCTTGGTGCTCCTCTGCACTTAGTACCACCACCTCATTTGGTTAATTGATTTTGTATTTTTATAGCTTGTCAAAGGATCCCAGCACTGAGCAGGTACTCATGTTGTATATTGTAGAATTTGGAATCAAAGGCCTCCAGGTTAAAGCACTGTTGCATTGTTAAAATGCTAGTAAGCATATGTATAACGCGGTGATCTGACCTGATCTGAAGCATTTTCTTTTTTTCTGATGCTATTTATTGTCTAATAGCTTATTTGGGAGATTTGATGGTACAGTAAGGGTTAGGACCCTCTATCTTCACTTGTGGACTGAAGTTTTAGGTGCTGTTATTTAAGATGTTTTTATGTTTGAGTGCACCGTCAATGATAGACGCAAGTACTCCTGTTATTACCATAAGCCAGTTGAACTCTGGTAAACCGGATAAGATGTATCTGAGAATACTGAGTGAAGTGGGGATGAAAATTGTGGAGGCACTGTCCGTAACCTTCCAGTCCTCCTTAGTACAGGAGTGGTGTCAGAGGTTTGGAGAATTGCAAATGCCATCCCCTTATTCAAAAAAGGGTGGAAGGATTAATCCAGCAACCACAGGTTGGTTTAATCTTGGTGGTGGGAAAGCTTTTAGAAACATACATAATCAAGGACAAAATTAAGTCGCTTGGACAAATGTTGATTGATTAAGGAAAACCAAGCACTGCCTTGTTAAAGACAAATCTGTGTTTAACTAAATTGATTGAGTACGTAGGTTGACAAGGGTAAAGTGGTTGATATGGTCTACATGGTCTTCCAAAAGACGTTTAATATAGTAATACATGACAGCTTGTCAGCAAGGTTAAAGCCCATAGAATAAAAGAGACAGTGGCAGCATGGATACACAGTTGGCTGGCAAACAGGAAATAGAAAAAGTGAGGTGTTGTTTTCTGGACTGGAGGAAGTTGTTTTGTGGGGCTCCCTCAGGGGTTGATACTAAGACCTTGGCTTTTCTTGATGTATGTTAATGATTTAGACGTGGGTGTTTAGGGAAATTTGCTGATGAGACAAAACTTGGAAGTATTGTGAAGTATGAGGGGGATACTGATAAACGTTGTTACAATCCTCATTCAGACCAATATCTCTTAAAAAGAGATGAATTTCCCAAACAACCAAAGGACAAGATTTCAAGACTTTTACGACAACAACCAAACTAAAATGAACATAGGTCAAACGTGAATTAACTGGCAGCTAATACATCAAACTAAAAGAAAAGGCATGTTTTGCATTCACCACCTAACACAGCCAAAATAAGTTTTATGAAACCCTTTCATTGTGTGCCACGTTTTCATCAGGTATGTAGCATTACAGGAACGGTCCCACGGTCACTCGCAGTTCTTCAGTGGAGGTTCATTTCTCCCCATCATGCCAGGTTGGAACTTCCAGTGGCCTTCAATAAACGTTCCTTTCAGTCCAAGTTCCGGATACAGTTATCACTAGCAAGTCACACCTTGGCGACTCCCTGTTCATTAAATGTTCAAGAGCCCTGTCTGTCCTGTTCCTTTTCGTTTGAACAGAAACAACTCTCAAAAGCACCCTGCTTGGATGTTAACATGAAAAACAGTTCATCCTGCTTTCCTGCAGCAGTAGCTCCTTTATTCTGTGTCTTGAACAGCAGCTATTCTTGTGAGATACTGTGAAAAGGTGTTAAAAACTTCCACCTTACTTTGATGGGTTTCTATTTGAATTTCTGTCCCCATGGCAACCACATTACATGATGTGTCTTAGAGCTTAGATGTTTGTGGAATCCTCTGTTTTGTTAGGTACTAGAGAGTTTAAGTTATATTTGTATTTGTGTGTGTGTTAGGAATGAGCTTTAACTTAATTTAAGTTTAGTTTGTATTTCTGTATGTGTTAAGAAAGGAGGGATCTTGAGCTTTGGTTTCAGTTTAAGATGCCTGCATTCTAATGAGGTTTTTTGACTCTTGAAGGGAAGTTTAAAAAAACCACAAGGTAGTAAAAACTGCTGTTGTCTAGCAACAGGGGTCCAGAGAGTGAGAGACTCCGACAAGAGAAAAACAGAAAAGTAATTTCAGTTCAGCTGAAAGGATTTGCCAGAGAAGCAGCATAGGAGAGGGGCAGATAGCAAGTCCCAAACCAAAGAAGAAGCCAAAACCAGGGAGTGGAATAGGAGAATGACTAGAAGGTCTTCTTTGGGCCTAAGGAAAAGAACAGAATCTGGAAGAGGTCCAGTTAAATAAAGTTAAGAGTGAGGAGCAAAGGACGGCTCCAAGCTTGAAGGGAGAAAGTTGGAGGATGCAGACATCAAGCAAAATAGGCTTGCGAGGAGATTAGAGGAGATAGCCAAACTCCTTACTATGGGCATGTAAAGCAGTGGTGTTCTATGGACATGACTAGGTATCAGAGGGAGTGCATGAAAGGCAGAGCTTGAATGCATGTGGTGATCCAGGGGAGAGAGGAACATCAGAAGGAGAGTTTGAAATGCTGGAGCTGGACTCTTGTGGAAGGCATCGAGAGAGTTTCGTTTTGAAGCGAATTCTTCGAGAGTGGAGAATAGAAACGCTTGGATGAAGGATGGAGTTTAGTGAGACTGGTTGTCTCATGGTGTGACAAGCGCCTTGGAGAAGCTGGGTTTGTTCTTCTTGATGGAGGAGGCTAGGAGAGATTTGACAGCAGTCTTCAAAAGCCTGAGGGATTTGGACAGGTCAGTCTCTCCTTAGCTATATTTTGCTCCATCCCCTCTTAAACAGTATAAAACTCATCACATTTCTACTTCTCTTTAGCTCTGAAGAGTCATGCGGACTAAAAACATTAACTCTGTTTCTCTCCACAGATGCTGCCAGACCTGGGTTTTTCCATTTTTGTTTTTATTTCAGATTCCCAGCATCCGCAATATTTTGCTTTCATCGGATGAGGAAAAGCGTTTTTTAAGCAGCATGTGGTTAGGGTCTGTAATGTCATGCCTGTGTGTTAGGAAATTTCAATTGTGGCTTTCAAAAGGAAATAGATATTACCTTTGAAATTTGCAGGGCTACAGGGAAAGGGCAGAGAAGTGGGATGGTTGAGTTGCTGTGGCAGCAAGCAGGCAGGGACAGGACAAGGCCGCCTTTTGTGCTGTCACAATTCTGATTCTATAATTCTAACTCAGCATCTCTGGCCTAGGACCCAAGATCCAAGAGCTGAGATGAAAAGGATGATAACCAAATGCCTCTTTTTATTATTGCTGTTCCAATGGTGAAGCAACAAACATAGCAAGTAAAAAGGCAATGTAGGATTTGCAGGTTGATGCTCTGCTTAGATACTGTTACTAAACCTTTGTGTTCCCAGGAGTGAATTCAATTCTGCAGTCTGTTTCAGCAGAAATATTTTATTTCACTTGACAACAGTTGCTTTGATTAGTTATCATTCACAGAAATCTCCCTTTAATCTCCTTTTGTTTCAAGGGGAACAACACCAGCTTCTACTACCCAACTTCGGAGCTAAAATCCCCCTTCCCTGGAAACATTCTGGTGAATCTCTGCACCTTTTCAAGAGCCATCACACCCTAAAGAGTGGTGACCAGAACTGGATGCAATACTGTAGTTGTGACCTACCCAGAACTTTAGACAAGTTCAGCTTAGCTTCTCTGCTTTTGTACTCGTTACTGAGGCCCTTGCTAGCTGTGTCAATATGTCCTTCTATCTTCAAAGACCTATGCATATGAATCCCTAGGTTCTTTTGTTCCTGCATGATCTTTAGAACAATGCCATTTAGTCTGTATTGTCTTTCTCTATCCCTTCTGCCAAAGTATATCACCTCACACTTCCCCGTATTATATTCCACTTGCCCGTCCGTTCTGCTAGCCTGTCTGTCCTGTTGCAGTTGATTGTTATCATCGTCACTGTCAGCCATACCTCAAGTTTGGAATCATAGGCATATTTTGAAATTTTAGGTTGTATTTCACTTTCCAAGTCATTTAAAAATAAAAAAAACAGTGGTTGATCCTAACACTGAGCCTTTGGGAACACAACTGTCTACCATTCTCCAGTCTGAAAAACAGCCATTTACCATGATTTTCTATCCAAACTGACATTGACCCTCCTATTCCATGAGCCTCAATTTTGTTAACCAACCTTTTGTGGCGCTTTGTCAATGGCTTTCTTAAAATCCATTTGGTTAACATCCATTGCTTTCCCTTCATGAACATTCTGTTATTTCGTCAAAAAAATCAGTTAGATTAGGCCGGCACAACCTGACTTTTACAGTTATGTGCTGGCTCTGCTTAATTAGCTCAAACCTCTTCCAAATGCCTGTTGATTATTTTTCCCCCCCAATTATTGTTTCTAAAACCCTATCCAACACTGAAACTGACCAGTGAATTTAGTTTAAACCCTCCCCCACCGCATGAGTGAACCTTGCCAAGAGTACCTTGGTCTCAGTCCTGTACAAACTTTCAATTTTGAATTGGTGCTTCCTGCTCCAGAATTGGTTGCAATATCCCAAGAATCTGAAGCCTTCCATCCTGCGCCATGCATTGATCCTCCCCATCTTCCTATTTCTACTTTCTCTAGCAGGTGGCACCAGAAGTAATCCAGAGATTACTCCACTGCTCTTTTTTTGCCCTTTAACCAGTTTTGTATCCATGTTGCCATTGTCCTTTTTAATCCCCAGGGCTTCAATTTTCTAACAACTCTATTGTGAGATACTTTGTCACCTTTTCAAAGTCCATCTCCTTTTCAATCGCACTATCCTCATCAACTCTTCAGTAAATTAACTCCATCAAATTAGCCAAACATGATTTGCTTTTAACAAATCCATGCTGATTTTCATGAATTAGCCACACTTTTTGCCAAATCATTTTATCTTCCATTGGCTCCAATCTTTTCCCCTCTACTGACATTCAGTTGGTTGGCCTGTAGTTGCTAGGTTTACACCCTCCCCTTTTTTCAAAAACTGGTGTAATCTTTCAATTCCCCTATCCTTGGTCACCACCCAATATCTGAGGATTGGTAGATTGCGGCCAACTCCTCTGCAGCTTCCACCCTTACTTTCCTTGGTCATCTAGGATGCATCCCATCTAAACTGTGACTTCTGAGTAATGCCAACCTTTTAAGTCCCTCTGTATTATCCAGCATTGCTATTATGTTGGCAGCATCATCTGTAGTGAACAAGATGCAAAGTACTCATTTAGTACTCCGCCATCCCTCAACCTGCATTGTACAACTTGACCGTTGACTACCATTTCACTATTTACATTTACATTTTTATGAAAGACTTTAGCAGCTAACGTAAAAGGGAACACCAATCTATTCTTAAATTCTATCTGCCCCTCTTACTTTCTATTTTAAGATCTCCTCCTTACTTGGTATTCATTTTGGCTCCCTAATGTTATCAACTATACATTTGTCAAAAGCCGCATTTTTGGTTCATTTTGATCTGCCTTTTGTCACCCAGGGATCTCTTGGCTTGGCCGCCCTTCCTTTTCCCCATTGTGGAGATGTCTTCTCTACCTGAACCACCCTGTCATTGACGGCCTCCCATTGTTCAATTACTATTTTACATGCTAACTTGAGTAAAATCCAATACTCTCTCATTTTTCTTCTTTGTGTGCAGCCTTTTTTGTTGCATTGCACGGTATGTTTAAGGTTTCAGTGCAGCCACACTTGAGTACATGTTACAAAGAACATTAGTTACGTGCAGCTTATGTTTCACTAAGTAGTACATTGTAGATTGCTGTGTGGCCATGCAACTTAGAGAGAACATTGGCCAGATCCCTTAATTTGCTGAAATTATCCCTCCTCTTAATTTTATGCTTGATTTGTACCTTGTCTATTTCCATAACTATTCTAAACCTGATATTATGGTCACTGTTCCTCTGGCTGGAATGCAGCAGAAATGTATTGGACCACAATCTGTAACCTCAAGGCCTGGCATATCCCTCACTGTACCATTGTCACCAAGCCCGAGGCTAAACCTAGTTTAGTGAGTTATGTCATGATAGGAAACGATTGCTCTACTCAGAACTCAGTCAGGAGACTTTCTGGAGGACAGTGGAAACGCTTTAGGGATGCCCTCAAAGCATCTGAGAAGAATTGAAATGTACCCAATGACTTGGGGAAGGCCCTGGTTTATGAACAACCAAAATGGTGAAGACTCATTCGGGTAGGCACCGAGCACATGGAGAGACTTCGGCAATGTGTAGAGGTGAAGTTGAGGTGTCTGAGGGAGTGCATAACCTTCAAACAACTCATCTACTCATCCTTTCAAGCACCACCTGCCCTGCATGTTGCAGAGTCTGCGGGTCGCGCTTTAGAATTACCAGCTATTTCAGAATCCATCGAATCAGAGAGGAAACAAGTCTTCCTTTATCTTGGATTGCCTAAGATGATGATGATTGAGTACTGTAGGAGAGCATGGCAGGAGCAGCACCAGGCATGTCTGAAAATGAGATGCCAACCTGGTGAAGCTATAAGACAGGACTATATACATGCTAAACAATGGGGGCAGCATGCTAAGACATAGCTAAACAATCCAACAATCAACTGATCAGATCAGACCAGAGCTCAGCAGTCCTACAACATCCAGTCATCCATGGTGGTGGAAAATTAAACAACAAAATAAAGGCCGGTCCTCAAGCATCCATACCTTCAATGATGGGGCCCAGCATAGCAATGCGAAAGATGAGACTGAAGCACTGAGGGGTGATGCAACTCTGCCTCCTCCTGCGGTCTTGTTCACAAAAAACAGGACAAAACCTATCTATCCAATTGATAAGGTGCCGCATCAAAGGTTATTGTGGAAAATTAAAGCTCATGGTCCAGAGGGTAACATATTAGCCTGGATAGAAGATTGGCTGGCTGGCAGAAAAGATTATCATAAATGGGTCTTTGGCAGGATGTGACTAGTGGAGTCTTGCAAGAGCCTGTGCTGGGGCCTCAACTTTTTACAATTTACATCAATGACTTAGGTGAGGGGGGGTGAAGGCACAGTAGCTAAATTTGCAGATGTCACAAAGATAGGTAGGAAAGTATGTTGTGAAGAAGACATGAGGTTGCAGACGGATATAGATAAGTTGAGTGAGTGGGCAAAAATCTTGGCAGATGTAGCAAAAAGTGAAGTTGTTGTTCACTTTGGCAGGAGGAATAAAAAAGCTCAGTATTATTTAACAGGAGAACGACTGCAGAATTCGAAGGTGCAGGGGGATCTAGATGTTCTCATGCACAGGTCTCAAAAACTTAGTATGCAGGTACAACGAGTAACTAAGAAGGCTAATGAAATGCTATCCTTCATTTCGAGAATAATTGAACGTAAAAGTAAGGAATGTTATGCTTCAATTATACAGGGCATTGGTGAGACTGCACCTTGAATACTGTGTGCAGTTTTGGTCTCATTTAAGGGAGGATGTAAATGTGTTGGAGACAGTTTAGAGGAGGTTTACTAGATAGATACCTGGAATGAGTGGGTTGTCTTATGAGGACAGGTTGGACAGGCTGGGCTTGTTTGCACTGGAGTTCAGCAGAGTGAGGGTTGACTTGATTGAAGTATACAACATCCTGAATGGTCTTCACAAGGTGGATGTGGAAAGGATGTGACCTCTTATGGGTGAGTCCAGAACTAGGAGGCACTGTTTTAAAATTAGAGGTTGCTGTTTTAGGGCAAGAGATGAAGAGAAATGTTTTGAGGGTTGTGCGACTTTGGAACTCTGCCTCAGAAGGCGTGGAGGTGGGTTCACTTTACATTTTTAAGGCAGAGTTAGATTCTTGTTAGGCAAGGGAATCAAAGGTTAATGTTGGGCGGGGGGGGGGGTGGGGGGGGGGGGGGGGGGTGAGGAGGAGGAGGAGGAGGAGGAGGAGGAGTGGTAGATGGGAATGTGGAACTTGAAATGCAAACAGATCAGCCATGATATTGAATGGCAGAGCAGGCTCGAGGGGCTGAATGACCTACTTTTATTTTGTATGTTTGTATGTAACACTTCAGTCCACTCTCAATCATTAGCAAAGTGGAAGGTGTCGTTGATGATGCTTATCAAGCGGCACTTACCCAGCAATTACCAGTGCTCAGTTTGGGTTCCACCAGGGCCACTCAACTCCAGACCTCATTACAGCTTTGGTCTAAATATGAACACGAGCTGAATTCCAGAGGTCAGAATGAGATGCCCTTGACATTAAGGTAATATTTGACAGTGTTGCATCAAGAAAACAAAACTGAAGTTGATGGGAACAGGGATGGGAGGGAGTTCTGTACTGATTGGAGTCATACCTTGCACAAAGGGAGATAGTTCTGGTGGTTGGAGGGCAATTATCTTAGCTCAGGATATCGCTACAGGAGTTTCTAAGGGTAGTGTTGTAGGCCCAAGCATTTTAAGCCATCTTATCAATGATCTTCCTTCCAACATAGTCAGAAGTGGGAATGTTTGTTGATGATTGCACATTGTTCCGTATTATTCGCAACTTGTCAGATACTGCAACAGTCAATGCTTGTGTGCAGCAAGACGTGGGCAACGTACAGGCTTGGGCTGATAAGTGGCAAGTAATATCCATGCCACATGAATGCCAGGCAATGACCATCGCCAACAAGAGAGAATCTAACTATCTCTCCATGATATTCAGTGGCAATTTCATTACTGAATCCCCCACCAACATCCTGGAAGAAACCATTGACTGGATCAGCCATATATACTGTGGATACAAGAGCAGGCCCAGAAGTTGGAATTCCACGAGTGACTTGACACAGCCTTTCCACCATCTGCAAGGCACAAGTCAAGAATGATGGAATACTCTTTACTTGCCTGGATGAGTATAGCTCCAAGAACTCAGGAAGCTCGACAGCATTGAGAGCAAAGCAGCCCGCTTAATCAGCACCCCATTCAGCACCTTCATTCACCCCTCCGCCACCAGTGCCTAGTTACAGCAGTGTGTACCATCCACAAAATGCACTGTAGCAACTTGCCATGGCTCCTTCGACAGCACCTATCAAACCCTATCAAGAGGAGGGCAGATCGCACATGGGAACATCACCATCTGTAAGCTCCCTCCAAGTCTCACCATCTTGACTAGGAAATATATCGCCTTTTCTTTATTGTCGGTCAAAATCCTAAAGCTCCATCACTAACAACATTTGTGTTGTGCATATACACCTACAAACTGCAGTGATTCAAGAAAGTAGCTCAACAAGACCTTGGACAATTAGGGTTGGACAATAAATGCTGTCAACTATGCTTGCATCTTAGGAATGAATGGGGAACAAAATGCGGTCCTTGTTATATAGGCAACCGCGGTACACAATTTGATGCACATCTAAGATTCCACATTCATCCATAAGATATATGACCAGTTGACCTGTTTTGTTGTTTATTGGGCATTAATTATTGATCAAGAAACTGGGACAACTCCCCTGCCCCTTTACTGTTTTGGTATCTTGTACGTTGACATGGACAGGCATAACATGCCTTGGTTTACTGTCTCATTCAAAAGGCAACAATGCAGTACTCCCTCAGATTGTGTGCTCAAGTTCCTGGAGTAAGCGTAAACCCACAATTTTGCACCTGTGTAAGAGTATATTCTATACCCAAAGGTTCTTGGTCCCCTGCCGTAACCAGCTGTGGATGAAAGTTTTGTGGTTCCAATAAATATTACATGGATTTGCAGTAACATGATCAAAGTCAAACTCGTTCATTCATTCATATTGGTGCTAGGGAGTCACGGGGGAAATGGGTGTGTCCACAATTCCCTCTTACATAGTGAACCTCAACTTTGCAAGTGAGAAGCGGCTACTAGACACTTGTCTATACAACTCTCTCTGGACTTTAGTTACATATGTCTGAGTAGCAAACTCTAATACAATTGGCTATGGAATGACTGCAGGTTCCCCACACATTTTTGGGCGAACCTGTACCTTATGACCCCAGGAGATACCAAAAACTTGCAAACTGGTGTGGATTGTATTCAGCTCCTTTATGACTGACAGGATTTTGGTTTATAATTGTGATTTCTTAACTGCTCCCTGGTGTTCATTAGCACCTTGGCTGTTTTCAGGGTGAAGAAAAAGGGAAGATATAATCAGAGGGAAACTGAAAGGAAGCCAGGTTTCTCACTCAATTAATGTACTTGATCTTGGCGCCAGAAATGTTATTTTTCAACAAATTTCTGTTCACCTTACAAATTTGGGCTTTTTTCGATGTGTGCTAACTTTTTTTCAGCAATTTATAGCTGAAAACATTTATTGAGGAAAGCTATGATGACATTAAGGCCATATTGTGAAACTATGTCATGGGGCTAATTCATGTTTTTGAATTGTTTCCAGTGACCTGAACCATAGTACTCAGTATGTGCAGGGTTTGGCACTCTGCACACTCGGTTGTATGGGATCATCAGAGATGTGCAGAGATCTTGCAGGCGAAGTGGAAAAACTGCTGAAAACGTCCAACTCTTATCTGAGGAAGAAGGTAAATAAAGATTTTAGTACTGCAGTCTTGCTGTTGCATTTTTGAATGCATTTGGAAGTGCTATAGCACTTATTTTAAAAGCAGATCTGAATTGCTGCAGATATGATAAATGAAACCTGAATTTAAAGTCAGGCCTGGATCTAATGAGTGAAATGGCTTTTGCTTCTTAGGAGAATGCAGCCTACCAGAGTTCCATTTTGGAGTTGATTTGTAATTCTAGGCTTGATTTGTACTATTTTAGCATTGGTGTGAATCCAAAATTATTTCACAGCACTGCTGAAGTCTCATAAAAAACCCTTAATTCAAATGTACTACTTGAGGAATTTTAAATCAGATAAATCTAGTGTATTTACCACATTTTTGGGAGAAGTTGCACCAGCAACTTTAGAATTGATGACCTGTCAAGAAAATCATCAGTGACACAAACAGGTTTATAGGTTATAAACAATGACCATAGTGGTAAACGCAGTCTCCATTAGTGTGAAACTGCCTCTCACTCAAGCTAGAGAGGTAAGAGGAAAGTGGCAGAATAAGTAAACGAAAGAAATAGGAAAAACTAAGAATGAAAATACCTTGTATTGAGATAAAGAATTGTTTGAAGTAACCAGGTGAATTTCAAAAGGATTATTGTAATTGGCAAACTCTCAATTCTTTGAGGAGGTAAAACAGATGGTAGAGAGGAGAAGTGCAGTAAATGTGTTGTCTATGGACTCCCAGGAAACTGTTGAGACTGTGCTGGAAAGGAGATCATTGAAGATTAGGGGAGGACATCAAACTGAATTATAAATTCAGGTTTGTTGGGAAGAAAACACATGACAGTTTCTCAGCGGTTGCAGGTGGGTAGCTGTGTCCTGAGACCACTTGCCTTCACTCTGAATTGTTGCTGGAGGTCACTGGTAATGGTTATTGGCTTAGTACAAACGCGCTTTATTCACGTCGTTAGATCATCTACATATAGCTTATACATCTGGTCAAAAATAGACATGCAGTTTACAGCAGGTTATACAGTTTTATACCCAAAACTAGGATCTAAACGCACACCCACTAGGTTTCTCTGACAGTCCCTGAGTGGTCACAGAATATAAAAGCTAATACCCGAAAAGGAGAGCTGACGCTGGCCAGGCATTCTGTTCTCTCTCTTTTGTGTCTCTACGTTGCTGACATAGGTTCTTCCGCTTCTGCAATGGTTGGTCTCCGGAGTCTCACTGCTCCACGCCCAAAATCCTTCCAGTCTTATTCCGAAATCTTATCTCTCCAAGCTGTGCTGTCTCTCTCCCATTGGTTTCGGCCTGCTTGCCTGATCTGTGGCATATTCTCATTGGCTCTGTTCCAAGGCTAGGCAGCATCACCTAGTTTTCCTCCTTTTCTAAATAAGGACTCATCACATTTCCGTTGTCTTCAAGGCACTCAGCTACTTCAACACTGCTTCTAGCCAGTTCAGACCAGTGATTGAGCTCAGGTTTTAAAAGTTGCTCAGGTCACTGACTGAGCTCAAGTTCCTTCAGGTCACAGTTCAGCTGCAGCCCCTGGCCAACAGAATATTAATGCTTTGGATGTCAGGCAAGAAGGATTGTTTTGAAATTTGAGGATGGTACCAAATTAGGGAGGTGGTGTTTGTTTTTAGAAAACCAAAGGTAACTGAAAGTGGCTACTGATTAAAATGCGAGAATGGGATATTAAGTAGTAGGTGGAATTCAAAGTTGGTCAATGTGAGGCAATATCCTTTGGATTAAAAAAACAGTAATTATACTCTTAAATGGAAGGTAGATTTGGTGCTGAATAAGAGCAGAGATTTGTGGGTGCAGGTTCATTGGACAATAAAGGCAACACCTTGGATTAATAAGGCTACCCCAAAAAAATGGAATTGTAGCTTTTATCATGAGATATGGAGTTGAAAAATAGAAATAATGATGAATCTGTAAAATTTTGAGATCTCAGTTGTTGGAGCATTGTGTGTAATAATGGAATCAATATTGAGACTTAATGTAGTTTTTCAATAGGATATTGCATGCTATGTAGAAATAAAAATATCAACAGACTTAATTTTGGTTTGTCTTTGTTACGTTATGCACCAATTTGCTGAGTTGCCTTGATTTTGACTGGTCAAAAGTATTAAGTTTGGATGAGGAATGACTTGATTTTAATGTGTATTGGGTGTTTTTTGAGGAATCATTCTTTACATGCAGAACTCCCCACTGTTTGTCTTCAGTCTTCTCTCTGACCAGGACTGTTGTGCTTCCTGCTTTTTCATGTCAATCAACCAGCTGCCACCTCTCAGAAAGACTGATGTGTGGCCAGAGTAGCTTTATGTATAAGTGGGGTGAAAGATGATATGCTGGCATTGCTCATGTGGCAGTTTTTATTGGAGTGTTCTAGAATATATTTGCCATTTTCTCTCTCCCTCAATTCTTCCCTGTCCCACAAGAATTGAACTGCATGTAAATATAAGTTTTGAAATAAAGACATAGGGGATTTTACTATGGCTGATTAGGTAAATGCACTGCTGTGTGTTACTGAATTGTACATACATGGGCAGTCCCAGATTAAAAGTGGAAGTATTAGGATTGACATTACGTACATAAATAGAAATGGAAACGTCAGTTTGAGATCCCACGCTTTAAATTGGCAAGTAACTTCTGCTAGAGTATGTTGATAAGAATGTTGGATGAGGATATGAATTGAGTGTGGCTGTGATGCACTCCGTCATAGACAAGTTTCAGGCGTGAAGGGTGGGTAGGGCACTTGGATGCTGCCTGTGTCAATTAATGTGCACCCCAGTGTTAGTCACTGTCAGAAGAGCAGAAAATTGGATGGCATAGTGTTGCTGCAGGGAAACATAGTAACTTTTCTAAGCATCGTTGAGATATTGAGCACAGATCATGCTATCGTCAATCCATTGCTCAGCTTTGCACTCAAGAATAGCTGATTTGATTTTGTTATTGGTAATGTGTGTACTACCCTATGTAAGCTGGATTCTTTTGAGGCATGTTTCGTCGATACATTGCAGTAACTAAATCAATAACATTTGAAATGCTGTTTTATGTAATCCTACACGCAAATTTAAACAAATTATTGTGGACTAGTTCAAATTCGTGTTTGAAATGCTTTCAAAATTTTCACATCATGATATTTGATCATCTTGGAAATTGTCTGAATTCATGTATTTTTTTTCCAGGCAGCGTTATGTGCAGTACATGTAATCAGGAAAGTGCCTGAGCTGATGGAAATGTTCCTACCAGCTACTAAAAACCTGCTGAATGAAAAAAATCATGGTATGCATCCCATTGCAACACAGACCTCATGTTTCTGTAATATAAGTTGATTTAAAAGTGGTTTCTGGTAATGCTGAAAAATAAGCAGAAATATTTTATTGCAGTTAGTAAATTTGAGTTATTTTCTGATATGTTGAACCTGGAATGAAATTTTGCCTCAATACATTGCCAGGATGAGTGCTATGTCAGCCAGTTTGCAAATGGAATTTCTAACCATTAGTGATTCAGCATATTCAGCAACCTTAGTTACCAATCTCTAGAACTGTTTACGCCTATAAACAGCCAGCCACAATCCTTATTCTCCTGAACCAAGAAGAAGTCTGGAATAGCAGCTGGATGATTTGTTTTTTTAAAGTAATTAGATGCTTCCCTGTTCTCTAAGCCCTTACTCCTTTCAGAGGAAACAGTGGTTTTAGTAACAGAGGGATAGACGTTAGGACCTCCTAATATGTTTTTTTTCCATTCATTCATGGGATGCAGGTGTTGCTGGTAAAGCTGACATTTATTGCCCATTCCCTAATTGCTCTTGAGAAGGTGGTGGTGAGCTGCTGCCTTGAATTGCTGCATTCCAGGTAGTGTAAGTATACCCACAGTGCTGTTAGGAAGGGAGTTCCAGGATTTTGACTCAGGCAGTGAAGGAGCAGCAATATAGTTCCAAGTCAGGATGGTGAGTGGCTTAGGGGTGAGAAGCTAGCAGGTGTAGGTGTTCCCATGTGTTTGCTGCCCTTGTCCTCCTAGATGGTAGTGCTCGTGGATTTGGCAGGTGCTGTCCAAGGAGGCCTGTGCATCTTGTAGATGGTACACACTGCTGCCACAATGCACTGGTGGTGGAGAGAGTGTGTGTTTGTGGATGTGGTGCCAATCAAGTGGGCTGCTTTGTCCTGGGTGGTGTCAAGCTGCTTGAGAGTTGTGGGAGCTGCACTCATCCAGGCAAGTGGGGAGTATTCTATCACACTCCTGACTTGTGTCTTTGTTATGGCACAGTGAATGGTAAATGCTGAGCTGCTCAAATCCCAGAGGGAAACTTGAAACAGCTGCCACAACTGTTTTGCAATTTGTATTTTTATTTCAAGATGCGTCCCTTGAGTTCAGTTTAATAAGTCCACTGAATCTGAGGTTTTTTACAAAATTAAGTTAAACATTTATTAATAAAAGAAATGATTTTAAGCACATGCATAGGTCTACAAATTATTACTACGATAACTCCTAAATCCCCTAATTAATTTAGCTCCCAGTTACACCTCTGTAAAGGCAACAGTAAAACAACATAGATTTCAACAGACCACTCGAAGCACATAATACCCTGGACGGTGATATTTAAAATTAATTCTTAGCCTTGGTTCCTGGAGACAACAGCTTGGTACATAGAGATTGGAGGCTTTTCACATTTGTTGGATCTTAGAATGCCATCTTAATGTAAATCCCATTGTTCCAATATGTCTTTGCAACTTTATATTTTCCATAATATAAATCTTCCACGGTATTCATATCAGTAATCTTTGGGAGAAAATAAACACACACTGTTTGACTTTGCCTCTGGTGGCTAGGTATTAACACCTTACCTTATCTTTGAAATTCACAATTCTGGTTTATCTTAAAATGCCAATGTTCTTCACACCTCACATTCTAAATCTTCAGCCGTGCTTACGTATTTAGCATTTCAGACCTAGTTTTCCTACTGATACATCAAAGTGCCCAGACCAGCTGCCTGTAATTCAATTCTCACTCTCTCTTTCTCACTCGCACACGCATGCACGTGCACGCGCACACACACACACATACACATACCCAAACCCATAATTAACCTACCTTTGCAATAAATTACAATAATATTATGAAAATTTTATATTTTCATGACACCTTATAGATGGTGGACAGGCTTCGGGGAGTCAGGAGGTGAGTTACTTGCCACAGGATTCCTAGCCTCTGACCAGCTCTTGTAGTCAACAGTATTTATATGGCTAGTCCAGTTCAGTTTCTGGTCAATGGTAACTTCCAGCATGTTGGAGTTGACCAGTGTCTCTAGTCACATTACTACCTTCGTTATTAGACTATTTAGGACTTGCTAGCTTCTATTGTCACTGTAGCTATTTTCTAGCTGGAAATATATATATTTTGGGATACCTTCATTTTTGCTGGAAAGCCCTTTTACTAGTGAAGTTTATGCCTGTGATACGATCCATTTAAAAAAACTGGATTTACTAAGATTCCTTCAATTAAATATAGTTTTCTCAACAGGTGACACTTCATATCCTATAATACAGCTTTAATCCAAGCATAATTTTTCTCTGAGAAATTTGTATTTTCCAGATGTACAGTTAACTACAGACTACATGCAGTAAGTCCCACTGTGTTGGATTCCCACAATGTCCCATAGGAAGAGTTGAGTAGATTTTCCGATAACCGATGCAGTCTAACAGATACTTAGCACAGTTTGATTATAAAGCGGGGTTTTGATCACTGGGTTGTACTGTCCTTGTATTCTTGGAATTGTTTGAC
The DNA here is from genome assembly GCF_017639515.1 of Carcharodon carcharias. Taxonomy (NCBI): domain Eukaryota; kingdom Metazoa; phylum Chordata; class Chondrichthyes; order Lamniformes; family Lamnidae; genus Carcharodon; species Carcharodon carcharias. The sequence goes on along the minus strand of NC_054473.1, from coordinate 154,032,391 downwards.
CCCACTGATGGGTTTGATGTCTCACTGGTACAATATGAAATGAGGTTGTTTTTAATAGATTTTTGAATCCACAACAGAAAATAACCCCTAATTTATCACTGAGTTGTCAGCCTTGAAATGCATTATGATGGTTCATCTAGAAAACATTGGGATAGAAAAGGTCTGCTATTTCTGTGAGAGAACGAGGTAGAATTGTTAGGGTAAAACAAAGGGATCTTAACTCTGCATCACTGGGGTGGTCTAAGACCTGGATGTAGTCCCTGACTTCAGTCCCTTTAAAGGAAAAAATGTTAGTTTTCTGAATGTTAACTTTTATTAACCTTTACAAATGCTAAGAACGCCTCAAATTTCATGAATGAAAGGAATAAACAAATTGGTTTAATGTAAGTTGAGGATCTCTAGGTTGTAATAGAGTTGGCATTTAATCTGGAGTACATTCTGAACTGTTTATGTGCAGGTTTTAAAATTTGGATTTCTGTGTTTTTCTATCTCTCCATCCCCCACTGCCCGCACCCCCCCCCCACCCCCCCATTCAGGTGTCCTTCACACATCTGTTGTTCTACTCTCAGAAATGTGTGAACGAAGTCCTGACATGTTAGCACACTTCAGGAAAGTAAGTGACTGTATCTTTTTATGGTTATTAATTATGATGTATAATATGGTGGTACAATTGTTGAAAATTTGACTGTTTATTCACAAGTAATTGTCTCATTACTGCAGCTGTGCAAATGCGTACCCTTGCATGTGGGCTGTAATCTTACATCTCCTTGAAATTAAATAAATTTGTAGCTAGGTTAGTGGAAAGCAAATGTAGTGCACTCCTGAATCACATAGGATTGGATTTTTTTGTTTCTAACAGTTACCAAGAAATGTTTGGTTGAAATAAAGAATTCAAATGTGAGCTTATTGCAGTATTATGTAAGTGATTTTTAATTCCCTCCAGAATTGCAGGCAAACATTTTTTTTGTCATCTAATAACCTAAAATCACATTTCTGGCTCTGTCATTTGTTTTGGGATAATACAGGTCCTGCATTTTAATTAACCATGAAAAAGTAGGTTTTCAAGGTGGCAACCACTGTCCCTTGAAGAGATGAAACAGCTTACAAAAAAAGTTCGAGTATCTAAGTACCTTCTATGCTTCTCATGGTTCAAATCAGTGCATTAAAAACTGCTTTAAAATGTTATGCATTTATGGCATAAAATATGGATAGAACTGTGGAATATTTTTCTATGTGGGGGGAAAAATAACTAATTTTTAATCCTGCCCTTCTGGATATCTCTAATGTTTTTAATGGCACTTTGAATTTGCAAGAGGACAGTTTGTTGAAGGAACAATATTTTTAAGCAATTTCCCCAATTAACTTCATTGTTGACTACTACTGCTAGAGAGAGCTGCGAGAAAAAGGAACCAAGGGATACAAAGAAAAATGGGATAGGTACATGTAAAATCAAGGATAACAAAGCTAACAGCAAATGCTTTTGTAATTCTGTTTAGAGAGTTGGTGATGGAGAAGGTGGGCCTATTAAAGGCAAATGCAGATAATACTAGAAAAGACAATCAGGAAATGCCAGACTAGTTAAATTAACATTTTTTCTGTTTTTGTAGTGGATGAAGACAAATAACAAGGGAATCTAAAAAATTCAGGGTTGGCAGGGGAACATTTATTGGCTTTTACCCTCCGGGTATTTAAACCTGAAGCAATTTTAGATGGGTTAGTCATAATTTTTCCAAATACACTAGGCTCAAGAATTATGCCCTTGCATTGAAAAATTTCCAGTGTCACTTGAGGGAGAAGCCAGATGACTGCAGGTATGCCAGTTTAACATCAGTTGTAGGGAAATTATTGGAATATCTCATCAGGGATGGTGTTTCTCAATACTTGAACAAGTATGAGCTGATCAGAGAATAAATGTGGATTTGTGAAGAGCGGGTTATGTCTTAATCTAGTTGATTTTTTTGAGGAAGTCACTGGCATGTGGCTAGGTGAATGCTATGGTGGTTGTCTATATGGACTTTTGGAAGGTATTTGCTATGCATAAGATTAATTTCAGTAATAAAGATGCATGGGATTGACAGCAACCTTGCAACTGACTGCTTGGTAAAAGAAAAGATTGGCTTTGGAGGGGGTGCAATGCAGATTCATCACACCAAATCTGGGCTACATGGGTTTAAATTTTATGAAGGCACATTGTGTAAACTTTTAGTTTGGGAGATTAAAGAGTGATTTAACCAAGGTGTTTAAGTAAAGTGATTTAATAGGACAGATACAGAGAAACTATTACCTCAGTAAATCAGAACAAGAGGTCATAATAATATAATCCTACTAGGCCAGTTAGGAGAAAAGAATGAACAATATTTGTATAAAGCCTTTTATAATCTCACTGTCCTAAAACACTTTATAGCAAATTAAGTACTTTTGAAGTATAGTCACAGTTGTAATATAGGAAACACAGCAGCCAATTTGGGCACAGCAAACTTATTAAAAACAGCAGTGACGTGATGACCAGACTTTTTTCAAGTGATCTTGAGGGATGAATGTTAACCAGGTCATTGGGTAGAACTCCTCCTGCTGCTCTTTGCATAGTGCCATGGTCTCTTGTTCACCTGAGGACAGATGGGATGTCAGTTTAATTTCTTGTGCAAAAGATGGCATACCAACAGTGCAATACTCCCATCAGTGTTGCATTGAAGTGTTGTACAAGATTTTGTGTTGAGGTTTTAAGTGGAACTTGAACTTGCAACCTTCTGATTCTGGCTACCAACTGAATCAAGGCTGACACCTAATGGGTGAAAACAGGCAGCAATTTTTTTCTCTCAAAAGATAGTGGAAATTAAGGAATGTCTTCCCCTCAAGTATAATTATCAAGTTTGATACTGGTGGCTTTTTTCTATGTTGAAGGTGCTGTATAAATGCAAATTGTTGTAACGTCACACAGCAGCGCTCCTGCTCCCATTGTTCATTTGATGGAAATTTGGATGATTGAGCAAAAATGAATAGTAATGCATCTCTTTGCATGAAGTGGATCTGCAAGTTAGTCTTTAATTTTTAGCAATCAGGATCAAAACTCCAAATTCTGATGATCGTAACTAGTTCAGGTTAACCAAAATACTGTGAAACCTTTGATATTCTCTCACCATAAGTTTGATTCGTGCCTCCAATTGAGATCTGAGTTCAGATTCTCAGGTTTCTTAATAGCAATACCTGCATCTGGCAAACTAAATATTGAGAAATTTAGGCTGATTATCAGAGAATTGACTCAGTTATGTTTAATGAAATAAATGCATATTTTTCATAAGATTCCTAATGTTTACGGCACAAGTCTCAAAGACCTTTGTTGTTGGTGGAGGGAGAGGGAATTTATTGAAGGTTTGAATCTTGTTTCCTTATAGATAACTCTGGCCTTGACAAATCAAATAAGAAATATATACTGTTAATTGCCAGACTTTATTCTTTTTTTAAATGTGTTTCTCCGTATTCTAACAAGTACTTAATTTTCTTATTCATCTTTCATTGCAAATGCTGCATGGTTTTAGAATGAAAAGGTAAGATAACATTCTGAATTTAATGAAATTGCACACTGCATGATGTTGGAAAAGTGTGTTAAATTTGTTTTTCAGGATTAATTTAATGAAGTTGCCTGTCACTAAAGGGAACATGAGGCTGCCAAAGAGTTTTGTAAAATGTGCTCTTTGGCAATAGTAAAAATTACATTCCGATTGGGGAGTAAAATGATTTGCTTAATGTCGTACATCTTGGTGCAAAAAAAAATACACATTTCAGTTTTCCATTGGATTGCTTTTCTTTTTTAAAACACTGGTTGTCCTGTTTATTTCATGTGTCCCATTGTTCACAAACGTTTTACTTAACATGAAAGGTTTAGGCATTTGAAAATAGTTAACGTTTAAATTTTGAGTTGTATCTTTTTGCTTTCCCAGCTTGTTCCTCAGCTTGTTCGAATCCTGAAAAATCTTATTATGTCTGGTTACTCACCAGAACACGATGTCTCTGGCATTAGCGATCCTTTCCTTCAGGTTAGACTTTGTTTTGCATCAAATAACATGAACCTTTTATGAAATAATTTATAACCAGGGAAGCGACATTCAAAAGAGTCTAGGATTTTCATGAAATTCAGCCAGACTAATAGGATGTTGTTCACAAAATTAATTTTCAATGGCAGTGTTCTCTGGGCTGTTTTTAAAAAAATTTTCTTTAAAAACATAACCATACATTCGAAAAATTACTACACTGGAACTTTGTATATTCACTGGATGATCTTGCAGAGCTAAATAAATCAGTTTCGGATCTAGGCTTAGTTGCTTAGCATGAGCTGTTATGATCATTACTGTTTGCATAATACTTGATATCTGTTATGAATCATCTTTTTTGGTATATAGCATTATATTTTAAATTCTCTTTTTGGCCCAGTTGAATTTGGAATGCATATAGATGCAAGCATGATGAAAGCAAGAGCTGCTCTAAATTTAATTCAACAACAATCTCATGTAGAAATAACTAATTTGTATTGATTTTAACCACGCGTTTTTATGGAGAATTTGGATGCCTGAGGGATTCTATATTTTAGGATTTTTCTGTTTTGTGTGGAGCCATTGTGGGTTACCACCCGTGGGAGTGATCTTTCGTTCACTGCAGATTGTAACATTTAAAGTACAGAATGTACCAAGGGTTGATATCTTCGACCCTACCTAAGAACAGCGGCTAACCCTGTTTGGAGATTTAAAATGTGTCTCAGCAGTTCATGGGCAGTAAGCAGCAGTCTTGTAGTGAGCAGTGGACACCTGTTTAGTCCAGAGTGGAGGAGGCAGCAGAATGTTGCTAGCTTCATGCTGCTGAGGAGATTGGGGCTCAGAGAAGCCCATGGGGAGCAGTGTCAGCTCAGTGAAGCTGAAATATAATTGTCTGCTCTGTGACGCTAGCAGTTGGTGGGGGGGAAAAGGAAATCTCATGAGTTGTGAGTTTCTGCTCAGAGCAGCTAGGAAGCTGGGTTCATGCTGGTGATTAGATACTGGGATACAACCTTGTAAGTCCAGTGGGATGCAATCTTGGAAGAAGAGATTGAGCAGCTTCTGGTATGAGAATGAATGTTTTTGAATATTTTGGGGAATATTGTTAAAAACAAAAAAACTGCGGATGCTGGAAATCCAAAACAAAAACAGAATTACCTGGAAAAACTCAGCAGGTCTGGCAGCATCGGCGGAGAAGAAAAGAGTTGACGTTTCGAGTCCTCATGACCCTTCGACAGAACTTGCGTTCGAGTCCAAGAAAGAGTTGAAATATAAGCTAGTTTAAGGTGTGTGTGTGGGGGGCGGAGAGATAGAGAGACAAAGAGCTGGAGGGGGGGGTGTTGGGGGGGTGTGGTTGTAGGGACAAACAAGCAGTGATAGAAGCAGATCATCAAAAGATGTCAACGACAGTAGTACAATAGAACACATAGGTGTTAAAATTAAAGTTGGTGATATTATCTAAACGAATGTGCTAATTAAGAATGGATGGTAGGGCACTCAAGGTATAGCTCTAGTGGGTTTTTTTTTATATAATGGAAATAGGTGGGAAAAGGAAAATCTTTATAATTTATTGGAAAAAAAAGGGGAGGGAAGGGGGTGGGGATGGGGGAGGGAGCTTACGACCTAAAGTTGTTGAATTCAATATTCAGTCCAGAAGGCTGTAAAGTCCCTAGTCAGAAGATGAGGTGTTGTTCCTCCAGTTTGCGTTGGGCTTCACTGGAACAATGCAGCAAGCCAAGGACAGACATGTGGGCAAGAGAGCAGGGTGGAGTGTTGAAATGGCAAGCGACAGGGAGGTTTGGGTCATTCTTGCGGACAGACCGCAGGTGTTCTGCAAAGCGGTCGCCCAGTTTACGTTTGGTCTCTCCAATGTAGAGGAGACCACATTGGGAGCAACGGATGCAGTAGACTAAGTTGGGGGAAATGCAAGTGAAATGCTGCTTCACTTGAAAGGAGTGTTTGGGTCCTTGGACGGTGAGGAGAGAGGAAGTGAAGGGGCAGGTATTGCATTTTTTTGCGTGGGCATGGGGTGGTGCCATAGGAGGGGGTTGAGGAGTAGGGGGTGATGGAGGAGTGGACCAGGGTGTCCCGGAGGGAGCGATCCCTACGGAATGCCGATAAGGGGGGGGTGAAGGGAAGATGTGTTTGGTGGTGGCATCATGCTGGAGTTGGCGGAAATGGCGGAGGATGATCCTTTGAATGCGGAGGCTGGTGGGGTGATAAGTGAGGACAAGGGGGACCCTATCATGTTTCTGGGAGGGAGGAGAAGGCGTGAGGGCGGATGCGCGGGAGATGGGCCGGACACGGTTGAGGGCCCTGTCAACGACCGTGGGTGGAAAACCTCGGTTAAGGAAGAAGGAGGACATGTCAGAGGAACTGTTTTTGAATGTAGCATCATCGGAACAGATACGACGGAGGCGAAGGAACTGAGAGAATGGGATGGAGTCCTTACAGGAAGCGGGGTGTGAGGAGCTGTAGTCGAGATAGCTGTGGGAGTCGGTGGGTTTGTAATGGATATTGGTGGACAGTCTATCACCAGAGATTGAGACAGAGAGGTCAAGGAAGGGAAGGGAAGTGTCAGAGATGGACCACGTGAAAATGATGGAGGGGTGGAGATTGGAAGCAAAATTAATAAATTTTTCCAAGTCCCGACGAGAGCATGAAGCGGCACCGAAGTAATCATCGATGTACCGGAGAAAGAGTTGTGGAAGGGGGCCGGAGTAGGACTGCAACAAGGAATGTTCCACGTACCCCATAAAGAGACAGGCATAGCTGGGGCCCATGCGGGTACCCATAGCCACACCTTTTATTTGGAGGAATTGAGAGGAGTTGAAGGAGAAATTGTTAAGTGTGAGAACAAGTTCAGCCAGACGGAGGAGAGTAGTGGTGGATGGGGATTGTTCGGGCCTCTGTTCGAGGAAGAAGCTAAGGGCCCTCAGACCATCCTGGTGGGGGATGGAGGTGTAGAGGGATTGGACGTCCATGGTGAAGAGGAAGCGGTTGGGGCCAGGGAACTGGAAATTGTTGATGTGACGTAAGGTGTCAGAGGAATCACGGATGTAGGTGGGAAGGGACTGGACAAGGGGAGAGAGAAGGGAGTCAAGATAACGAGAAATGAGTTCTGTGGGGCAGGAGCAAGCTGAGACGATCGGTCTACCGGGGCAGTTCTGTTTGTGGATTTTGGGTAGGAGATAGAAGCGGGCCGTCCGAGGTTGGGCGACTATCAGGTTGGAAGCTGTGGGAGGGAGATCCCCAGAGGAGATGAGGTCAGTGACAGTCCTGGAAACAATGGCTTGATGTTCAGTGGTGGGGTCATGGTCCAGGAAGAGGTAGGAGGAAGTGTCTGCGAGTTGATGCTCAGCCTCCGCGAGGTAGAGGTCGGTGCGCCAGACAACAACAGCACCACCCTTGTCAGCGGGTTTGATGACAATGTCAGGGTTGGACCTGAGAGAATGGAGTGCAGTAAGTTCAGAGAGAGACAGGTTAGAATGGGTGAGAGGAGCAGAGAAATTGAGACGACTAATGTCGCGCCGACAGTTCTCAATGAAAAGATCGAGAGAAGGTAAGAATCCAGAGGGGGGGGTCCAGGTGGAGGGAGAATATTGGAGATGGGTAAAAGGATCCGTTGAACTGGGAGAGGACTTCTGCCCAAAGAAGTGAGCCCGGAGACGAAGACGGCGGAAGAAGAGTTCAGTATCATGCCGAGCCCGAAATTCATTGAGGTGAGGGCGTAAGGGTATGAAACTAAGTCCTTTGCTCAGCACTGAACGTTCAGCATAGGAGAGGGGAAGGTCAGGGGGTATAGTGAATACACGGCTGGGGTTGGGATTGGAAGAAAGGGTGGGGACGCCTTCCACAACTCTTTCTCCGGTACATCGATGATTACTTCGGTGCTGCTTCATGCTCTCGTCAGGACTTGGAAAAATTTATTAATTTTGCTTCCAGTCTCCACCCCTCCATCATTTTCACGTGGTCCATCTCTGACACTTCCCTTCCCTTCCTTGACCTCTCTGTCTCAATCTCTGGTGATAGACTGTCCACCAATATCCATTACAAACCCACCGACTCCCACAGCTATCTCGACTACAGCTCCTCACACCCTGCTTCCTGTAAGGACTCCATCCCATTCTCTCAGTTCCTTCGCCTCCGTCGCATCTGTTCCGATGATGCTACATTCAAAAACAGTTCCTCTGACATGTCCTCCTTCTTCCTTAACCGAGGTTTTCCACCCACGGTCGTCGACAGGGCCCTCAACCGTGTCCGGCCCATCTCCCGTGCATCCGCCCTCACGCCTTCTCCTCCCTCCCAGAAACATGATAGGGTCCCCCTTGTCCTCACTTATCACCCCACCAGCCTCCGCATTCAAAGGATCATCCTCCGCCATTTCCGCCAACTCCGGCATGATGCCACCACCAAACACATCTTCCCTTCACCCCCCTTATCGGCATTCCGTAGGGATCGCTCCCTCCGGGACACCCCGGTCCACTCCTCCATCACCCCCTACTCCTCAACCCCCTCCTATGGCACCACCCCGTGCCCACGCAAAAAATGCAATACCTGCCCCTTCACTTCCTCTCTCCTCACCGTCCAAGGACCCAAACACTCCTTTCAAGTGAAGCAGCATTTCACTTGCATTTCCCCCAACTTAGTCTACTGCATCCGTTGCTCCCAATGTGGTCTCCTCTACATTGGAGAGACCAAACGTAAACTGGGCGACCACTTTGCAGAACACCTGCGGTCTGTCCGCAAGAATGACCCAAACCTCCCTGTCGCTTGCCATTTCAACACTCCACCCTGCTCTCTTGCCCACATGTCTGTCCTTGGCTTGCTGCCTTGTTCCAGTGAAGCCCAACGCAAACTGGAGGAACAACACCTCATCTTCCGACTAGGGACTTTACAGCCTTCTGGACTGAATATTGAATTCAACAACTTTAGGTCGTAAGCTCCCTCCCCTATCCCCACCCCCTTTCTGTTTCCCCCTTCCCCCTTTTTTTTTCCAATAAATTATAAAGATTTTCCTTTTCCCACCTATTTCCATCATATAAAAAAAAACCCACTAGAGCTATACCTTGAGTGCCCTACCATCCATTCTAAATTAGCACATTCGTTTAGATAATATCACCAACTTTAATTTTAACACCTATGTGTTCTATTGTACTATTGTCGTTGACATCTTTTGATGATCTACTTCTATCACTGCTTGTTTGTCCCTACAACCACACCCCCCCAACAGCCCCCCTCCAGCTCTTTGTCTCTCTATCTCTCCGCCCCCCACACACACACCTTAAACCAGCTTATATTTCAACTCTTTCTTGGACTCGAACGCAAGTTCTGTCGAAGGGTCATGAGGACTCAAAACGTCAACTCTTTTCTTCTCCGCCGATGCTGCCAGACCTGCTGAGTTTTTCCAGGTAATTCTGTTTTTGTGTTGGGGAATATTGTGTTCTGTAAAGAAGGCTGGATACGTTTGCGTGCGTGCGTCATTTAATTAAGCTGGGCAGAGTTGATATCACTCCACGTGATATCAAGAAACGGCTGAAGGCACTAGATACTACAAAGACAATGGGCCCCGACAATATTTCGGCAATAGTACTGAAAACTTGTGCTCCAGAACTAGCCGTGCCCCTCGCCAAGCTGTTCCAGTACAGCTACAACACTGGCATCTACCTGGCTATATGGAAAATTGCCCAGGTATGCCCTGTGTACACACTGCAGGACAAATCTAACCTGGCCAATTACTGCCCATGAGCCTACTCTTGATCATCAGTAAAGTAATGGAAGGGGTCATCAACAGTACTATCAAGTGGCACTTGCTTAGCAATAACCTGCTCACTGGTGCCCAATTTGGGTTCTGCCAGGGCCACTCAGCTCCTGACCTCAATACAGCCTTGGTTCAAGCATGGACAAAAATGGTGAGGTGAGAGTGACTGCCCTTGACCTCAAGGCAGCATTTGACAAGAGTGTGGCATCAAGGAGCCCTAGCAAAACTGTAATCAAGGGGACTCGGGGAAAACTCTCTGCTGGCTGGAGTCATACCTAGCACAAAGGAAGATTGTTGTGGTTGTTGGAGGTCCACATCACAGCTCCAGGACATCACTGCAAGAGTTCCTCAGGGTAGTGCCCTAGGCCCAACCATCTTTAGCTGCTTCATCATAAAGTCAGAAGTGGGGATGTTTGCTGACACTTGCACAATGGTCACCATTTGTGACTCCTCAGGCACTGAAACAGTCCGTGTCCAAATGCAGTAAGACCTGGACAACACTGTGCCACATAAGTGTTTGTGGCTACAAGAGCAGGTCAGAGGCTAGGAATTGAGGTGAGTAACTCCCTTCCTGACTCCCCAAAGCTGGTCCACCATCTACAAGGCACAAGTCATGAGTGTGAGGGAATACTCCCCACTTGCTTGGATGAGTGTAGCTCCCACAACACTCAAGAAGTTTGACACCGTCCAGGACAAAGCACCCACTTGACCGGCACCACCTCCACCACTGACGCACAGTAGCAGCACTGTGTACCATCTTTAAGATGCACTGCATGAATTCACTAAGGCTCCTTAGACAGTATCTTCCAAACCCATGGCCACTGACATCTAATAGTACAAGGGCAGCAGATAAATGGGAACACCACCGCCTGGATGTTCCCCTCCAAGTCACTCACCATCCTGACTTGGAAATATATCGCCATTCCTTCACTGTCAAAACCCTGGAACTCCCTTCCTAACAGCACTGTGGATGTACTTACACCACAAGGCCTGCAATGGTTCAAGAAAGCGGCTCACCACCACCTTCTCAAGGGCAACCAGGGATGGGCAATAAATGCTGGCCCAGCCAGCGAAGACCACATGCCGTGAATGAATAAAAAAGAAAGTCAAGTTATCTAGGATTTTGGAAACATGAAAAGGATAAAGGTGTTAAGTTGAGGCACAAGTAAATAGGTTAGATCTAACATTTGCATTTTTAGATAACTTGAGAGATTGTTTGAATTTCAATGGGGAGTCAGAGGTGATAAGGAAAATATTTGCACCTTGCAGGAGTTCATAGATAAATAGTGGAGATATTATATTTTTATTGACCCAACAACAAAGACAAGATACACAAAAGATGTTATATTTGGAGGGGCTTGAGTTTCAAAACGGTGTGAGAACAATGGGACTGAAATGAAAAGAGAAAAATGTGTATTAGAGTTATTGTGGATTGTTGCTTTTTAGCTATTGAGCTGAAGAGATGGCTGTATAGTTGTTAAGCTGGAGATAGCTGGAGCTTTTTGAGCTGTTGAGAAGCCTTGGGCTGCAGCAAGCAGTTTTATTCTGAAGTGAATTCCACCACAAAGTGTAAGAGGGTAAAGGCCATGTAGTACACCTTTATTGAAGCTACGGCAGTTTGCCTTGTGTGATATTACTGGATTTTTCATATTTAAACATTTGTAAGGGATTGTTGCCTGGAAGATGTTTACTTGCGGGTTTGATCAAGTAGAGTTTATTGGGTACGTTTTGTAAGACCAGCCTTAATTGTGTAACTGTAATCTTGTGTGCTTAAGCTTTCTAAAATTAACTTTTATTTTAATTTTTAAAAACCCAAATGTGTTGCTGGACCACCTACTGCTGAGATTGGTATGTTGTTTTCCTGTTATCAGAATATGGAGGGAAAAAAAGATTGTGGCCGATAAGCCAAGTTTCCCTCTGGGATTTGTTTTGTGCAGCAATTAACATCGGGTGTGGTCATAACACTGGGGCATTCTAAGCTTGATTTCTATTGCCTGACAACTACTTGCAGGTTAAAGAATAAGCAGGAAGGCCTTCAGGCTGAATAGGAGCTGCTTTTGAGAAAAATCAGTAGATGCTTGAAAGAAAGAAACTGAAACCCCTTGTGAGGAAGACAGACTTTGAAGAATTTTTGTGACTCACTGTCATCTTGGTGGGTTGCTGAAGAAATTGGTGAAATCTGTTCTGGTGCTGTCTGCCATTTAATGTGCAGTTTTTAAAATTCTTTCACAAGACGTGGGCATTTCTGGCTAGGCCAGCATATATTGGCCGTCCCTAGTTCCGCTTGACAAGATAGTGATGAGGTGCCGCCTTGAAACGCTGCTGTCCATGTAGTGTAGGGATACCCACAGTGCATTTAGGAAGGGATGGTCTGTGGCTTGGAGAGGAACTTGCAGGTGAGGTTCCCATGCATCTGCTGCCCTTGTCCTCCTTGGTGTAGGTCACTGGTTTGGAAGGTGATATTGAAGGAACCTTGGTGGGTTGTTGCAGTGCATGCTATAGATGGTATACACTGCCACTGTGTGTAGGTGGTGGAGGGAGTGAATGTTGAAGGAGGTGGATGGGGTGCCAATCAAGACAGCTGCTTTGTCCTGGATGGTGTTGAGCTTCTTGAGTGTTGTTTGGAGATGCAGTCATCCAGGCAAATGGATGACTGGATTCTCTCATGTTGAAGATGGTCATTGCCTGGCATTTTTGTGGCGTGAATGTTACTTGTCACTTATCAGCCCATGCTTGTAGGTTGTCCAGGTGGTGCTGCATATGAGAACAGACTGCTTCAGAATCTGAGGAGTCATGAATGGTGCTGAACAGTGTGTAATCATCAGCAAACAGTTTACCTGTTAATTCATGTTTACCTCCTGTTAATTCTGGATCTTCGAGTATAAGATAGATAGTATTGACTGTTTGCCCTATTAACTTAAGCTCCACACCATCTAAGACAAAGCAGCCCGCTTGATTTGTGCTCGTATCCACCTCCTTAAACATTCACTCCCTCCACCACTGACACATAGTGGCAGCAATGTGCATCATCCCCAAGATGTGCTGCAGCAATTCACTAAGCCTCCTTTGATGGCATCTTCTGAACCTTTGACCTCTACCACCTAGAAGAACAAGGGCAAAAGGCACATGGGAAAACCACCTGCAAGTTCCCCTCCAAGCCCATCCTGACTCGGAACTCTGTCACTGTTCCTTCACCGTCACTGTGTCAAATTCCAGGAACCCTAACAACACTGAGTGTGCCAACACCAGATGAGTTGTAGGGTTCAAAAAGCTCCACCACCTTACCGAGGGCGCTCAGGGAACAAAGCTCACGTTCCAAGAAATAATATTTTTTTTTTAAATCAAAGATCAGTAATTTTTGAAAATTAAAAGTTGGTACATGGAATAGTGAGTACTCTTAGACTAGTTTTAAGACATTTCATTGGAGTCAGCAACAAAGAACATGGCTTATAGCTAAGACACCATGGAAGAAGCTTTGCTCTACTGTTCTAAAGGTTTGACATTTTAGCTGTCATTGGGAAAAATTAGGTTTAGGTGTCAGTACCTATCATCTGAGCATCATAAATCACCCCACAATTTTTCCCTTTTGGACTAATTTTTTTGTGTGCAATTCTAGGTTCGAATACTGCGGTTACTACGAATGTTGGGTAGAAATGATGACGACTCAAGTGAAGCCATGAATGATATACTTGCACAGGTGAAGATAGTATATAAGGCCTTATAAATATAGTCAGAAGCTCTTGTAACAATCGGCAATCACATCTTTTAAAATGTGGTTGTTGTGCATGCTTGCTTAGTCCCCATCCTTCCAAATCTGCAGAAGATGATGAGATTTAATATTGACCAACTTTTTTTAATGCTTCATAAAACATTGATGAGAAAAACAACTGGGAAAATCCTGATCAGTTGTCTCTTGTGGCTTTTGGGTGGCATGTAATTGATAGCTACAAATTTCTAAACACCTCCCTCGACCTCTGTTCATATCCATTTTTAATTACATGAAATCCATGAAATAATGTAGGCTATTTATGTTGAATATATATGCTTCTTCAAACTGTTTTGGGACTTGACTAATGTAATTAGTTTCCGGCCCTGGGGTTTGTTTTCTATAATACCCCAAAGATGCACTGGGAAATCCCTCTGGGAAGTTCCTAGGTAAGGGTTTGAATGGCAATTGCCCTGAAGTGCACACTGGACAATAGCGCTGCACTAAGAACAATCTGAAAATGTGGTTTAAATCGCAAACTTTGGTTCTGCCAGGGCTATACCAATAGTTACCTAGAAAATGTTATGGATAACTATTGTATTGATCCAGACCGGTTTTCCCCCCCAACCCAGGGGACTCCCACACCCCTGACCATCCCCTCCCCGTGGAATTCTCCTCACCTGACTTTTGCCTCCCCAACCTTGACCCACCACTTGCCCTACGTCCAACGCACCCCCAACCCCCAAATGTACAGCCTGCTCCACACACCCCCCGCCATGTTTAACCCCCTCTCCCCCATCCCCACCCGACCTCCAAACATCCCCACTTTCCAAAACCTTTTCACTTACCTTCTCCTTGGCCTGTCAATTCCAATGGGAACTTTAAATTTACCTGCTTTACGGCAGCTAGAGCTATAAAAACAAAAGGGGCATGTCTTCCAATTTGATTCTGCTGGACTTCAGAGACAGCTGCAGTGCCAGGATCTTGTCCATCCCAAGTTGAAAGGTTGGGCAAGACTGGCATGGAAGAAATTTGGCATTGGTGAGTGGACACAGAGTGACAATGCGACGCTGATTGCAACTTCGAGGAAGTTGCAGCCCCATGTGTTGTATGCCAGTATCAAATTTTGCATGCTTTGCAGATCTTTAATAGCTGTAGGCATACCTAATTTTAGAAAAAAATGTGGGTATTCCATGGTTCTGGTGGAAAGGACCACCGTCAGCAATTTTGAAACTGGGTCAGGCAGAGAAACCTGCAAATTTATAATTTCATTGGGATCAATCCAGATTGTGAAAAAATATTTGTGAGAACCAGCTGCATTTGGATAATTTACCAAGATAGTTTGATTGAAAGAAAAAGGAACATTATTGGCATTGATTGTGCATTTTGGTTTATTTTTAGGTTGCAACAAATACAGAAACCAGCAAAAATGTGGGTAATGCAATTTTATATGAAACAGTTTTGACAATTATGGACATCAAATCAGAGAGTGGACTGAGGGTATGTAGCATAAATGTTAGGATCTTTATAATTGTCAAATTAATGTGGTTCAAGATTTGTCTGCAGGAGTAATATCTGAAGGGATAAGGAGAACTCTACAATTCTGCCTGAAAAAATCTCTTGGAAAGGGCTGAAATCTTCAGAAGTACATGTAGGGTGGCTAATCCCACAACTATTGGTGCTGCAGTCCTGCCACATCCAGTCATGAAGGGTGGTGGACAATGAAAAACTCCCATGAAGAAAAGTAAACCCCTATCTTGAATGCTGACTGGAGCCCAGTACATCCCTGCATAAGATGAGGCTGAGATGTTTGCCTGGAGCCAGGCATACTGAGTGGATCATCAATCTCTGCCTTTTCTTGAGGTCTCCTCCATCATTGATGCTAGTCTTCAGCCAATTAAATTCACTCCACATGATATCAAGAAATGGCTGAGTGTACTGGATACACTAAAGGCTACGGGTCCTGACAACATCCCGCTGTAGTGCTGCTGGCTTATGTTACAGAGCTAGCTACGTCTTTAGCTAAGTTGTTCCAGTCTCACAGCAAAACAGCAATGACGGAAATGTAAGTCCTTTCAATAACCTGCTCATTGATGCTCAGTTTGGGGCCACCCAGGACCACTTGGCTTCAGACCTCATTATAACCTTGATTCAACCATGGGCAAACAAATTCCAAAGGTGAGGTAAGAATGACTCCCTTGACATCAAAGCAGCAGTTGACTGAATTTGACATCGAGGAGCCCTATTAAAATTGAAGTAATTGAGAATCATGGAAAAGTCTTCATTATTGTCATGCCCAGCACGAAGGAAAATGAGTGTGGTTGTTGGAAACCAAACATCTCAGCCCAAGCAAGGGTTCCACAGGGTAGTGTACCAGCCATCTTCAGCTGCTTCATCAGTGACCTTTCCTCCAACATAAGATCAGAAGTGGGAATGTTGACCGACTGCAGTGTTCAGTGCATTCACAACTCCTCAAGTATTGAAGCAGCCTGTGGTTGCCTGCAGCAAGACCTGGAGAGCATTCAGGCTTGGGTTGCTAAATGGCAAATAACACTGGTGTCACACAAGTGCCATGTATTGACCACCTCCAACAAAGAATCTCACCATCTCCCTTGACATTAAGTAGTATTACTATCACTGAATCCCCCATCATCAACATCCTGGGATCTCCATTGACCAGAAACTTAACTGGACCAGCATCCTAAATACTTTGGCAATGAGCAGTTCAGAGACTGGATATTCTGCAGTGAGTGACTTGCCTCCTGTCTCCAACAGAGTCTTTTCATCATCAACAAGGGGCAAGTCAGGAGCGTGATGGAATGCTCTCCAATTGTCTGAATGCAGCTCCAACAACAGTCAGAAAACTTGATACCATCCAGGTGAAAGTAGCCTGTTGATTTTGCACCCCATGTACTACCTTGAGCTTTCACTCCCTCCACCACCCATGCACCATGGCAACACTGTAATATTCTCAAGGTGCACTGCAACACCTCATCCAGGCTTCTTTGATAGCATCCCCCAAACCCACAACCTCTACTATTTAGAGCAAGGGCAATGTGTGCATGAGAACACTGCAACTTGCATGCTCCCCTCCCAAGTCATTCACCATCTTGACTTGGAAAATTAGTGTCATTTCTTCAATGGCACTGGGTCAAAATCCTGGAACACACTATCTAACTGGACTGTGTGTGTACCCTCACCACACTGACTACAGCAGTTCAAGAATGTGGCTCAGCATCACCCTCTTGAGGGCAATTAGCAATGGGCACCGAAGACTGTGTTTGTGAGAGGTACCCCACATCCCATGAATGAATTAAGAAAAAAATTGAGTTGGAGATTAATGCAGCTCAATGTTTTGACCTTTTGAGGTCTCAAGCAAAATATTTGACCAAAACCTGAGTGAACCTTTACGCCTATACATTAAAAACTACCCTAGTTTTAATGGTAGTTGAAATGATCTATATGATAAAGAATAGATGTTTGGTCCAGTTTTAATACAGAAATGCTGGAACTTTTAAGTTGGTGCTGTTCTTTTTCCTGGAGTTATCAGATGATGAAACTATTGAGTGATCAGTGGCAGGGATTTCAATAACTCTGGTCAGCAAATATCTGAGACAGCAAATAACCAGAACAGGAACAATAGCGCCTATGTTTAGATAGCAATTCTAAAACTGGGGAGAATCTGAAATTGCAGACATTCACTCTGCCCTGCTCTTTGTAGTCAGTCATTTTAAAGTATTAAACTAATTCATGTATATCCACTGTATATAGCATCCAAAACTTTAAGTTCATAAATAGGACAGTTGATCCCATCTGATTTTTGCAGCAACCAAGCAAGTTTCACATGTTATGTTATGAGTAACTTTGATAATTCAGCTCATCCAAATTTGGCCCTCCTTTCAAAGTAGTGCTTAAGCATTCGATTTTCTTTCATTCCATCTTCATTCTCTGCGCTCATGTGGAAACAGATATCATTAGGAAGGCAATAATCAATCAAATGTATCAGTTTTATGAGGCATTTATTTTGGATAAATGTGATGTTCTATGCCAAAAGCCTCTTAGCTTTTATTGCCACATGATGTGGTGACGTTTAGCTCCAGCTGTTACACAGCTAGAGCTGTCAATTTTTAGTTGCTGAATCCCATAGTGATAAATTTGAAACACTTTTTCAACCTTTTAACCAAGTAACTTGTGTCCACAGTTTGCCAGACGACGGACAGAGTATTGCAGCTTGTGTTTGAGCCTGTAACGCAATGGAGTCAGAAATTAATCCCCATACATTTACATCCTGATTCTTTTAGCACATTTCCATTACAGCATTCACAATTTATGTTGGATGAATTGAAACGTCCTTTACACAATAGCTTATTTGTCTCAGTACCTTGAGAATGATTCCAAATCAGAGTAAAGGCATATGTGAACTATCTTCAATAAGTACAGGTTTTTCAGGCTTGCTGTCCCTTACTGAAACTAGCTATTGTTTAAAGGGCAGAATCTGTGAAGGGGAATCTTGCTGGCTTCAGACTATCATAGTAAGAACCTGAGTTTTAATTTGAATACTACATCTTGGAGGAATTATCCTTTGCAAAATACAAATCTCATTGTTCAAGCGAGGAATGTTGTACATTGTATATGTTGAACCCCAAAATAAGCTGAAAGATAAAAGCAAAATACTGCAGATGCTGGAAATCTGAAATAAAAACAGAATGTTGGAAAAATTCAGGTCTGACAGCATCTGTGGAGAGAGAAACTGTTAATGTTTCGAGCCTGTATGACTCTTCAGAGCTAAAGAGAAGTAGAAATGTGATGGTATTTATACTGTTTAAGGGGGTGGGGTGGAGCAGGCAAAGCAGGATCGACAGGTGGGGCCTAAGGAGAGATTGACAAAGAAGTCAATGGACACAAGACAAAGGGAGCATTAATGGTAGAAACATAGAAAATAGGAGCAAGGGTAGGTCATTCGGCCCTTTGAGCCTTACTCAATTCAATGTGATCATGGCTGCTCCTCTATTTCAATGCTGTACTCCTGCACTCTCCTCATACCCCTTGACACTTTGAGTCTAGAAATCTATTTCCTCCTTAAATAGATTCAGCGACTAGGCCCCTATAGCCTTCTGTGGTAGAGAATTCCATTGGCTCACCACCCTCTGAGTGAAGAAGTTTCTTCTCATCTCCGTTCTAAATGGCCTACCCTGTATCCTGAAACTGTGACTTCTTGTTCTTGACCATCCCCAAGCCAGAGTAAATATCCCTGCATCCAGTCTATCCATCCCTTTCAGAATTTTATATGTTTCAATGAGATCTCTCATTCTACTAAACTCCAGTGAATACAGGCCTAGTTGGCCCAATCGCTTCTCATAAGACAATCCTGCCACCCCAGGAATCGGCCTGATAAACCTTCACTGCAGCCCCTTTATGACAAGTATATCCCTTCTTCGGTAAGGAGATGAAAACTGCAAACAATACTCCAGTTGTGGTCTCACCAAGGCCCCATTCAGCTGCAGTAAGACATCCTTGCCCTGTACTCAAGTCCTGTCGCGTTGAAGACCAACATAACATTTGCTGCCTTAACTGCTTGCTGCACCTGCATGCTTGCTTTCTGTGATTGGTGTACAAGGACACCCAGGTCCCTTTTGTACATCAATATTTCCCCATTTAAATAATACTCAGCCATTCTGTTGATCCTACCAAAATGGATAACTTCACACTCATCCACATTATACTGCATATGCCACGTATTTGCCCGTTTACTCAACCTGTCTAAATTGATTTGAAACCTCTCGACACCCTCCTCATCGCTCACATTCCCACCAAGTTTCAGATCGTCAGAAAACTTGGAAATATTATATTTGGTTCCCTCATCTAAATCATTGATATATTTGTGAATAGCTGAGGCCCAAGCACTGATCCCAATGGTACCCCCACTCATCACCGCCTGCCACTCTGAAAAAGACACATTTATTCCTATTTTCTTTTTCCTGTCTGCTAACCAATTCTCAATCCATGCCAACATATTACCCCCAATTCCATGTGCTTTAATTTTACACACTAACCTCTTATGTGAGACTTATCAAAAGCTTTATGAAAATCCAAATACACCACATCCACTCGTTCTCCCTTATCTATTCTGCTAGTTATATCCTCAAAGGACTCCAGTAGGTTTTTCAACTGTGATTTCCCTCTCATAAATCCACGTTGACTTTGTCTAATCCCATTGATATTTCCTAAGTGCCCTGTTATCACATCCTTTATGAAGGCTAACCTCTGTAATTTGTTGTTTTCTCCCTCCTTTTTTTAATATTGGGGTTACATTTGCCACCCTCCACTCTGCTGGGATTGTTCCAGAATCTACAGAATTTTGGAGGCTGGCAATCAACGAACCCACTACTATGACCACCTCCTTTAGTAGCCTGGGATGTAGATTATCGGGCCCTGGGGATTTATCGACCTTCAGTTCCATTAATTTCTCCAGCAATATTATTTTAGTAATGCTAATTACCTTCAATTCCTGCCCCTCACTGGACCCTCGGTTCCCTAGTATTTCTGGGAAGTTATTTGTGTCGTCTTCCATGAAAACAGACCTAAAGTAGTTGTTTAATTGCTCTGCCATTTCCTTGTTTTCTATTATAAATTCCCCCATTTCAGACCGTAAGGAACCTACATTTGTCCTCACTCATCTTTTTCTTTTTACATACTTCTAGAAGTTTTTACAGTCTGCTTTTATATTCCTTGCAAGTTTACTCTTGTACTCTTATTTTTCCCCTCTTAATCAATCTCTTGGCCCTCCTTTGCTGAATTCTAAATTGCTTCCAATTCTCAGGCTTGCTACTTTTTCTAGCAACTTCATATGACTCCTCTTTGGACCTAATGCTATCCTTAATTTATATTGTTAGCCATGGTTAGGCCACTTTTCCTGTTGTGTTTTTGTGCCAGAAAGGAATGTATAAACTGTTGCAATGTATACATTTGTCCCTTAAATATTAACCATTGTCTTTCCCACCGTCATGCCTTTTAATGAAGCTCCCCGATCTATTTTAGCCAACTCGCGTCTCGTACCTTTGTAGTTTCCTTTGCTAAGATCTAGGACCTAGTTTCAGATCAGGCTACTTCACTTTCCATTCTAATGAAGAATTCTGTCATGTCATGGTCACTGTTCCCTAAAGGACCCCGCACAGCAAGATTATTAATTCATTCATTGCACATTCTCATTGCACAATATAAATCTAGGATATCCTGTTCTCTCCTCAGTTCCTTGATATACTGGTCTAAAAAACCATCTCGTGTACACTCGAGTTCACTCGCCACAGTCTTATTGCTAATTTGGTTTGCCCAGTCTATGTGTAGATTAAAGTAACCAGTGATTACTGTAGCATCCTTAATGCAGTCCCCTACCTTATCACTACTGTTTGGAGGCCCATAGACAACTCCCACTAATGGTTTCTGCCCTTTGTTGCTTCTTAGCTCCATCCAGACTGATTCTACATCTAGGTTTTCTGAGCCAATATCCCCTCTCTCTATCGTGCTGATTTCATTCGTAACTAACAACTCCATGCACCTGCTTTTCCTTTTTGCGTCTTCGTCCTAAATATCAATTACCCTTGGATATTCAGTTCCCAGCTTGGTCACCCTGCAGCCATGTCTCCATAATCGCAGTCATATCATACCCGCTAACATCTATTTGTGCTGTTAACTCATCTACCTTATTGCGAATGCTCCATACCTTTAAAGTTGTCTTTTTAACATTTTTACGCTTTTTTTGTTCTGTGGCCCTATTTGCTGCTAGCCCTTTTTTCCTCTGCCTTCCACTTTTGCTTTCTACTTTTCTGTCTTTTATTCCTAGCTTTGTGTCAGCCTGCTGTCATCCCCCTGCCAATCTACTTTAAACCCTCCCCCACAGGATTAACGAATACACCTGCGAGGATATTGGTTCCGGTCCTGCTGGGGTTCAGCCCATCCAGCTTGTATAAGTCCAATGCCTCAGGAACCTAAATCCCTCCCTCCTACACCATCTCTCCAGCCACGCATTCATCTGGCCTATTCTCCTATTCCTGACCTGGCTAGCACTTGGCGCTGGGAGTAATCCTGAGATTACTGCCTTTGAGGTCCTGCTTTTTAACTTATTTCTTAGCTCCCTATATTCTGCTTTCAGGACCTCATCCCTCTCTTTACCTATGTCATTGGTACCAATATGGACCACAACCCCTGCGCTGTTCACCCTCCTCCTTCAGAATGCCCTGCTCAGTGACATCCTCGAGTCTGGCACCAGGGAGGCAACATACCATCCTGGTGTCACGTCTGCAGCCACAGAGCGTCCACCTGTTCCCCTTATGAAAGAATCCCCTATCACTATTGCTCTTTCCCCCCACTCTGTGCAGCTGAGCCATTTGTGATGCCATGGCCTTGACTTTTGCTGCATTCCGCTGAGAAACCATCGCCCCCAACAGTATCCAAAACGGAAAATCTTTTAGAGGGGGATCGATCCAGGGGACTCCTGCGCTCCCTGCCTAGTGCTTTTACTCTGGCGGTCACCTGCTCCCTTTCTGCCTCTGCACTCTACCTCTGGTGTGATCACCTTTACTGTACATGCTATCCATGAAGATCTCATCCTTGTGGATGCTCCACAGTGACTCTAGGTGCATCTCCAGCTTTGAAACACTGATTTCAAGCAGCTATAGCTGGAGACGCCCTTTTTTTAAAAAAAGTTTATTTTTCATTTATTTTCATTTATTTTCTTTCATTTATTCATTGTTTTATCCCTTTTTTATCCTTTATTTATCCCCTTTTCTATTCTTTTTCTCAACCACTGCCCTGCCACTTCTTCCCCCCTGCCATAAGAGCCATCTGTCACTTGTTCTGTTCTTTCACAGAGTGCTGATCCTTGTTCTGCTATTAACACCTTCTTTAGTCTTCACCACTACCATTAACACTCCCTTTATCCTCTGCCCATGACATCTTTGTCAATCTCTCCTTAGCCCCCACCTATCGTTGACCTTCTATCTTGCTTTCTACTGCTCTTTAGCTCTAAAGAAGAATCATACACACTCAAAAAGCTAACTCTGTTTCTCTCTCCACAGATGCTGTAAGACTTGAGTTTTTCCAGCGTTTTCTGTTTTTATCCCAAAATAAGCTGATTTGATACAATGATAAATGTGACGATTATTCCTCCTTTTCCAGAAGATGGTAAAAGACTAGAGATCTGCCTGGAAGGAAATTGATTGTGTGGCCCATGGCAAAAAGATAGCTTTTATTAAATGTTATTTCAAATGCAACTATTAATGTGGAAACCTCTCTAAAATTTTAGTTAATTTAACCTTGTGGTTAACTATAGTTTAAATGCAAGCTAAATTGACTTTGCACATAACTAACAATTTCACATTTTAATTTATTACAGGTTTTAGCCATAAATATCTTGGGACGCTTCTTGCTTAATAATGACAAAAATATTAGGTATGTTCATTGACTAAAACTGTTCTATGAACTGATTTTGCATGAACAAAACCAAAATGGTTTTCTTCAAACTCTTATATTGAAAGCATCTAGATTGATCTAACTGAAATGCTATTTAAATTTCAAACCATGAATGTGGATCTGTTAAATGTTTCATGTGCATTCTAATGAGGCAGTTATATAATTTCCTACATTATAATAGAAATTCCAATTCAAAAACTACTTCATTCACTCTGAAAGCTTTGGCATGCCCTGAGGGTGTGATATGGGCTAAATAAATGCAAATTCTTTCTCGAGTACCTCACAACCTCTCTCGACCCCTTCCAATATCTCTTAATTTGCCATGCTGCTTGCCCAGCATCCAGTACTGGATGAGCATAAATTTCCTGCAGCTAAATATCGGGAAGACCAAAGCTATTGTCTTCAGTTCCCACTTTAACCATCAACTTCATCCCTCTCCCTGACCCAGACTATTGCAATTTTGACATTGTGTGATGAACTTCGACCCTATATCTGCTCCATCATCTAGATTGTTTGCTTTCCATCTTCAAAAAACATCTTGCTTCCATCCCTATCTCAGCCCATCCACTGCTGAATACCTTTGTTACCTCTAGACCTTGTTATTCAATTGCTGGCTAACTTTCCATCTTCCACCTGCCATAAACCTGAACTTTGCTGCCACATCCTAATGCACCAAGTCCCATTTGGCCATCACCCTTGTACTTGCTCATTTAGTTAGCTCTCAGTCCAGCCATGCCTTGATTTTAAAAATTCTGACCTTTGTTTTGAATTCCCTACATGCCTTCACCTCTCCCATCTCTGCAACCTTCTCCAGTCCTGCAGCCCTCCCAGATTGCTCTGCTCCAGTTTTGGCCTTCTGTGCATTTGAATTGATGAACCATTGGTGGCTGAGCCTTCAGTTACCTCAATCGTAAGGTCTGGAATCCCCTCTGCCTCTCTCTATCTCCTCCCTTAAGTCAGTCTTTAAAGCTTACTTCTTTGACCAAGCTTTTAGTCAACTGTCCTAATGCACCTTAGGGCTCAGTGTGAAATATCTTTTGAAGTGCCTTTACATTAAAGGCACAATGTAAATTCAAGTTTTAGTTGCGTAGTGGAATGCAGTTTGTATACCTGTGAAAGATGGGTGGTGGAAATCTCCTTTGAACTCAAGAAAACCTTTGCCAACTCAAATGAAAAGCCAAACCCTTGTTTGCTTCTGTAACAAATCAACTGTCGTAAAGCAGAATTCTTCCAGTATTTCAGATTTTCAGTGTACATGAGATGATATACCCTTGTAACTATTTGCCAAGCGCTCCTCATGTTGAATTACATTGTATTCAGATCATTGTTTTTTGAATTATGTACAGTTATAATAAGCTTTTAAACTTGTGCAACTATTTTTCACTGTTCTAAGGTATGTGGCACTGACATCGCTGCTTAAAACGGTCCAAACAGATCATAATGCAGTCCAAAGACACAGAAGTACAATAGTGGATTGTTTGAAAGACTTGGATGTATCTATTAAAAGGTGAAGATTCTCACATTTGAAGCTTGCAGATTGTCTATATTGAACTGTACAATATGCAGACATTACAGGGTAGGAAGCTCATTAGCTCAGGTATCAAATAGCCTCAGCAGCTGGTAATGCTTTAATGGGTTATGGATGTTGTTATCTCATGAGATGTTTTCGTATGTTCCTACACTTCATATGCATGGCATCATAGCCATGCTATATAAGTAAACCTGTGTGGATGAATGCTGAAGAATTAACTGTTCTGTAATTGCAGTTATTGAAACATGTACAAGAGACAAATTTGAAATATGGTAATACGTTATATCTTTTAATAGAATGAGAGTAGTATAACAGTAAGTTTAATGTTCCTGATTTGGCAGCTAGACTTGGAAAAATTACCAAGCTGGAAAGAGTTAGTGGGTTATTGTCCAAATGTGTTCAAAATTTTATTTTTCTTTCTAGCAACTACATATTGGATTTCATGTTTTCTAGAGATACAGTTTATAAATGGGATTAAACATCTTGATTCATAATTTCAACAGTTCAAATTGGGGAAAAGTGGTCTCGCTTTTTTCATTTGGGTAGTACACAAGAACTTACTTAACTCTTTATTTACCTGTATAGACGTGCAATGGAACTGAGCTTTGCTCTGGTAAATGGAAATAACATTAGAGGAATGATGAAGGAATTGCTCTATTTCCTGGATTTGTGTGACCCTGAATTCAAAGCAGATTGTGCTTCTGGCATCTTTCTTGCAGCAGAGAAGTAAGACTTCATATTCTGTGTTCTACAAATGTAGTGTAAACTTGTTATTCAATGAAGTACAAGACATGCCCAGATTTGATTGAAGCAATGGAATTACACACCTGTACTATAGGTTGTATAGGTGGTTAATAGGAGCAGGAGTAGGCCACTTGGCTCCTTGAGTCAGTTCCGCCATCAGTAAAATCAGGACTTAACTCCACTTTTCTGCCTGCCACTTATCCTTGACATTGTAGTTCAAAAATCCGTCTAACTTGGCCTTGAATATATTCAATAACCCAGACTCCGCTACTCTCTCAGGTACAGAATTCCAAAGATTACCAACCCTCAGAAGAAATTCCTCCTCACCTCCAAGTCAAATGGGAGACCCTTTATTTTTAAACTCTGTCCCCAGCTCTAGATTCTCCCATGAGGGGAAACATCCTGTCAGCATCTACTCTGTCAAGCCCTCTCAGAATCTTATGTTTCAATAAGATCACCTCATTCTTCTAAACTCCAATGAGTACAGGCCAAATCTGCTCCACCTTTGCTCATAGGACAACCCCTTCATCCCAGGAATCAACCTCTTGAACCTTCTCTGAACTGCCTCCAATGCAAGTGTGTCCCTCCTTAAGTAAAGAGATCAAAACTGTACGCAGTACTCTAGGTGCAGTCTCACCAGTGTCTTATACAGTTGTAGCAAGATATACTTCATCCCCCTTGCAATAAAGGCTAACATTCCATTTGTCTTCCTAATCATTTGCTGTACATGCATGTTAACTTATTGTGATTATGTACAAGGACACCCAGATCCCTGTGATGTAGCATTCGGCAGTCTCTCTCCATTTAAATAATATTCTGCTTTTATGTTCTTCCCACCAAAATGGACAACCCTACATTTTCCCACATTGTACTCTATCTGCCAGATATTTGCCATTCACTTAACCTATCGATATCCCTTTGCAGACTGTGTCCTCTTCAAACACCTTTGTATTGTCAGCAAATTTGGCTACAGTATATTCAATACCTTCATCCAAGATTATGAATAGTTGAGGCCCCAGCACTGAACCCTGTGGCACTCCACTAATTACAATTTGCTAGCCTGAAAATGACCCATTTACCCTAACTCTGTCCTGTTCCTGAGCCAATCCTCTATACATACTAATGTATTACCTCCAGCAACATGAGTTCATATCTTGAGTTCATACCTTTTACATGGCACCTCTTTGAATGCCTTTTGGGAATCCAAATTCACTACATCTACTAGTGGTCCTTTATCAACCCTGCTTGTTAGATCCCAGAAGGTTAATCTAATTGCAAACTTATATACTTTGGTGCTTTTTATGTAAATTGATATCCTCAATGACAGCTTAGGACTTTTAGAGCATTTTTTCAAATCCCTTAGGTCTTCACAAAACAATAAGGTTAATGTGAAAACATTTCTTGATTTTTACTTAATCAAAGAATCATAGAGTGGAATCATAGCATGGAAGGGAGACCATTTGGCCCATCGAGTCTACACAACTCTTTCAAAGAACAACCCAATATCCCTGCATTCTTTTCTCCAAGTATTTATCCAGTTGTATTTTGAAGGCTACTATTGAATTGGTTTTCATCACCCTATCAGGCAGTGTATTCCACAGCCTAGCCACTCAGGAAAAACAAGTTTTTCCTCATGTTTTTTCCCTTTTGTCATATCTGGTTCTTTTGCCTTTCACTAACTCAAACAGTTTCTCTTTACTTACTCCATCTCTAAATCCTTCATGATTTTAAATACTGTCATTAAATCTCTTAGCCTTATCTGCCCAAAGGAATACCATGCCAGCTTCAGTCTGTTCACGTAATTGTAATCCCTCATGCTCAGAATCATTCTAGTAAAATCTCATCCATTCCTCTTCAAAACATTCACATTCCTTTCTAACATGGGGTGTGTACAATTGGACACAATAGTCCAGCTGCTGCTGTTCTAGTGTTTTATAAAGGCTATGTGCCTTTTGTAATCTATGCCCCTTTATAAAGTCCAAGATATCTCTCACATTTTATTAACTGCTTTGTTAACCTGCTTTGCCACTTCAAAGATTTATGTAGAAATAGCCCCGGGTGTCTCTGCTCTTACACCCAGTTTAAAATTGTACAATTTCGTATGTATTGTCTCACTTTTCGGTAGAAAGAATAAGTCATCGCCTCACACCTTTCTGTGTTGAATTTCGTCTGCCGTGTGTCTGCCAATTCCAACATTCTCTCTAAGCTCTTAAAAGTTTATTACGATCTTCCTCTCTGTTAACTACACTACTCTGCAAATGTCATACTTTGCCATGTATCCCCAGCCCAGCAGGTCTAAGTTGTTATTGTATATCGAAAAGAGCAGTGGTTCTTGTGCCGAATGTTGAAGGATACTTTGTATTCCTCACTCCCTGTGTGAAAAGCAGTCATTCACCACAATTTAAGTGTGAATGTTCTGAATTTCCCTTAACTCTGAAACATGAATTAGTCTTGCTTTTTAGTTATTGAATCCTTTAGCATCTATTTTGCATGATTGATAATCTTATCCCATGTGAATGTTGCCTCATTGTATTATTTCTGTTTCATTGATTGAAGTTCACTTTACATATATATTGGAAAGCTTATTATGTCTGTGATATGTATGTGGTAACTGTTTATTTTGGGCAAAGTACAAAATATGGCATTTCCATGAATCAGATATAAACCGATGATGTCAATTTAATTACTGCAGTAGTCAGTTGCTTCACTGCGCTATAATGGTGGGCATGATCAAGATGTGCAGAACATATTGATTTAAAATGTCCGATGTCCATGCCTCTGTTTAAAGCATCGGTATGCATGTTTTTCTTTACGTGTTTAACTTGCTTGTTAATTACCAATTATCTACTAGTTTAATTTTGTAACTGTTTTACCAGAAAGCAATCATTAAACCAATGATTTTAGGCTTGCTTGGGATGATCATTGCTTTTTCCTAGTGTTTGACAATCGACTAACACAAAGATTACTTAATACAAAAAATTGTATTGATCTCCTTAGTAGGGAAAAAACTTTTTCAAATCACTTTCCTTTTTTTAAATAGGTATGCACCATCCAAGCGATGGCACATAGACACAATAATGAAAGTGTTAACAACGGTAAGAGAGGTCTCTGCTTAGAGCTGCAGCATTTCTTTTGTAAGAATCATTACAAATTGTGTGGGGAACTGCTGGTGTAATGGGTTAGACCCTGGCCTGTCAGCTCTGGGGCCTCAGTTTGAATATTTCCCAAATTTGTGTGATGGAAGTTCAGTTCTAAGGATTCTGTTTTACAAAAAAAAGTTGGAACAACCCCAACCAATTATACTGAAATGATCTACACAATAAGATCCCCTGGTTCTATTATGCAGAGAGTTGCATTGTTACAAGATGGAGTTGCTAATGACCATATACCTTTTAAACAAAGAGTAGGTAAACGTTTAAAGCAAAGGAAGATGCAGGGTCATGGGGAGACAGTAGTGCAGAGAGATTAGTTTTGCATTGTTTTTACAGTAATGATCCAGCACAGACATGATGAATTAAATGGGCGCCATGTCTGAGGCTTCTGAAATTAAGGTAATTGAATCTTCAGTGTTTGAAGTGTATAAAGATAGTTTGTGTTGTGAAGTTCATGCTCCATTTTGTATTTACTTAAACCGCCAATAATAGAAAACCAAATAATGGTAAAAGACATAAGATCAAATCGTTTTAACGTACTGTTTTGAGGAATGTCAATGATATAAAAGTGAAGCACAAAATGTAATTCAATAAATAACTATTCACTCAGATTTTTCAGAGCTTTAAAAGTAAGACAGAACACTTTCTAGATTAAGAAAGCAAGTTCCACACTGCCACATTGAGCAAGATAAACTGAAACATTGTTAACGCCATTACTCTGCATCAGGGTGAAGGAGGGTCAGTAGTGTTTTCACCCTTCGGTTTTTGGGCTAAGCTAGTATGTATTGTGTTGGTACTAACAATTGTTAAAGATGTAATTACCCAACATTTTGGGTGTTGAGCAGAGCTTGGTGCAGTGGAGAAAGCTCTAAACAAATGATCTTTCTAGTTGTCAATGTTTGAACCTCAGTTGTACATAGCTGTACTTGCATGATCAATATACAAATGACACACCTCTTGAGTTCCATTGAGCACTAATGGATATGGTATAGGGGGATTTAATGAGGCTGGAAGTGTGTATTCTAGATTACTGTGATTATAAGATATATGATAAAAAGCTCCTCATCTATATAGCATTTTAGTTCATGCAAGTTTCACAGACATTGGAAAATACCTTTAGCAACCTGGCACGGTGGACTAGCTTGTTTTGATGGTAGAAGTAAAGCACAAAATCTTTACAGTGCAGAAAGAGGCCATTCGGCCCCTTGAGTCTGCTCTGGCCCTCCGAAAGAGCATTCTACCCAATCCTGCACCCCTCCCTTATCCCTGTAACTTTGCACATTCATGCTTTTCAGATAGCAGTCCAATTTCCTTTTGAATACCTCGATTCCCTCTCTGGAAATTTGTTCCAGACTCCAACTCTGGGTTAAAAAAAAAATTATTCCTCACCTCACTTTCGCTCCTTTTGCCAAATATTTAGAATCTGTGCCATTTAGTTCTTGATGCTGTCTTGAGCCGGAACAGTTTCTCACTGTTTACCCTGTCCAAATGCCTCAGGGACTTGAATATCTCTATGAAGTCTCCTCTAAGCCACCTGTTCTCCAAGAAAAACAATTCCAATCAATCCTCATAACTAAAGTTCTCTGTCCCTGGAATCATTCTTATGGATCTCCTCTGTACTGTCTCCAATGCCTTCACATCCATCCTTAAGTATGGCGTCCAGAATGGGTGCAGAACTTCAGATGAGGCCTAACTAGTGTCTTATACTATTGAGTTCCAGCTTATTCTAGAGAAATATTTTTAAATAGGGATGATCTCAAAACACAAACTTCCTTATGAAAAAAGAGAGTGCACGTGCTTTCCTATGATGTACAACTTCATCACTGAATAGAATACAAGATTTGGAACTAGGTTGATGTGCGTTGAACTTGTAAGCTAAAGCAACTCTTTCTCCTTCAACCCCACTGGTAAATGGCATTGAGGTTTGAGTTCAAGTCTGACATGTTGAGGGGATTTTAATGTCCAAAATTTGAGTTGGGTTGGATGTTTAAAATTTTAAACCTGAACCCAATCCACTTGAACCTGCCACTTCAGATTTTAAGAGTTAAGGCAAGGTTGATGGAAAACCGACTCACTCCCAGGAGGTGGGTTGCTGATTTGAAGATTTTAAATCAAGCTACGTCCTGCATATTTTATCGCTGCATGCTGCTGTGATTTGTGGACCTCTGGAAATTCAATAACTAAATGGAGGCAAGAACTGCTATATGGAAAAGGAAAGAGCTTTTTCAGCACTGATTGTAGGCTAGGTGGAGCAGGACTGCTTTCCCCTCTTAATCTCTACCCCAGCAAATATCTAGTTAATTCACTTAACTAATGGACACAAACACCATATGAAAAGTTTGAAATGTTTGTCTTACGTTATTGGCAGGCAGTTTGATATTGAATGAGGAAAGGTTGTTTCACCATGTTTAGTTTGGGAAATGTGTTAATTAACAATGGCAATATGATTTTTGTAAAAGCCAAATTGAATTGCATATCAGATATTTATGTAAAGTGTTACCATGAATGGATTCTATTGATTTGCTGATCCATTCCATTAAATCAACTTTGTGTTGCTCTCTGTCAATATTTTTCTACTGGCACAATTTTAGTATTATATTTGTTTGGCCTTGATGCCTTTTCAGGACAGAGCAGATGGAGGCAGTTGGCCCTGACTGCTGCGTGTACCCTTTGACTATCTCGGTGTGACTGTGCTTAGACTTATCTAATTTTAATTTATTTAAAGAAGCACTAGTGTCAGTATACACCCCCTGGCTATGGTGGTTTCCAACAGTGACCGTGGAGTTATACAGCACAGGAACGTGCCCTTCAGCCCATCATGTCCATGCCAGCCAACAAGCACCTATCTATTCTAATCTCATTTTCCAGCACTTGGCCTGTAGCCCTGTATGCTAGGATATTTCAAGTGCTCATCTAAATACTTAAATGTTGAGAGTAGTTTGTATTTATATAGCCCCTTCAACATAGGAAAAGGTTCCAAGGCACTTCTGAACCATAACCGAGACAAAAAGAAGCACTGAACTAAACAAGGCAATACATTAAGATAGATGACTTGGTTAAAGAGGAGTATCTTAAAGGATACAATAGAGGCAGAGGACTGTAAGGAGAGAATTTCTGAGCTGAATCTCTAGTTGGTTGAAGGCATGTCTACCAATGGTGGCAAAAAGAGAGGGGGATCAGCAAGGCCAGAGTTGCAGAAACTCTGTGTGTTCTGAACGTTTGAGGTGGTTAGATAGGGAGGATCAATATCATGAAGGGACTTGAACATGATGCTGAGAATTTTAAATCGGCAGCTTTGGGAAACCAGAAGCCAAAATAGGTTAGTGCTCAAGGGTTGAGAGGGCTTGGTATGGGATAGAATACTGTGTCTGAAGTTTTCATGGTGCTTCATTTCCTGTAATGTATATTGTTTTGCCCCAAAATCTTAAGTCTAGTACTTAACTCATGTTTAAAGATTGACAAGTACTTTTTCCCTATAATAATCAGTGTTACAATGGTCCTTGATTTTTCTTTGTTTCCATTTTAGGCTGGCAGTTATGTAAGAGATGATGCAGTGCCCAATTTGATCCAGTTGATCACAAACAGTGTTGAAATGCATGCCTATACAGTACAGAAACTTTACAAAGCTGTCCTGGAAGATATCTCTCAGGTACAACATTTAAAATAACAAGAAGCATAGATACTATTTTCAAGCTTCCAATTGTGAAAGCTGATTTACAAACAATTTGACCATATTAACTGTGGTTCTAATTTAAGCAAATGTTTGTTTGTTTTTGCACTGATTTTGAGAGAAGGCAGCAATTTTATTCTAAAAATCCAGCTGCGGATATTTTGTCTGTGTACTATATATTCTGGGTTTTATGGTTAGTGTTCAAAGATAAAACTGCCTGCTCCTGACTAAGTTCCTTGTATTAACAGTCAAAGGCTGTTGCAGCATGAGTTGGTGTTTGATATTTTGGTAATGGTACCTTTTTGACTGCTTTGTCTTTCATTTCAAGACCAGTATGTGACATATGTAGCTTAATGTGGGTAACTGTGGAGTAATTGCAATGGGAGTGTTTTAAATAAAAACATGAAAGAAACCATTCAGCCCACCTGAACTCAGTCCTTGAGCAACTGAATTCTTCCCACATAGCATCTAATTGTAATTTAAGCAATGTGTCTTTGCCCCTGTTATCTTGCCTGACAGATTATTTTGCACATTTCACTATTTATTTCAAACTGATGTTGCACTGATTTCCAGTTATGTCCTCTGATCTCAGATTACTTTTATATACCATTTGATATACTTGCATGATCTCCTGAATTCCCCACTGCCTATTATCTGGACTACTTAATTTAGTTTAAACTGTTTAATTTTCAAAGCTCATCCCCTTTATCCTTTGGATAAAATGTTGTTGTTTTTCTGTACCTTTTCTAATGGAGGCTGGTGGGGTGGAAGGTAAGGATAATGGGAAACCTAATGTGGTTCATGGAATGTGAAGGGGTGGGTTTGGGACAAGGGGTACAAGCATAAGTACAGGAAATGGGACATGCATGTTGAGGATCCTGTCAACCATAGTGGTGTGTGTGGTGGGAGAGGGAAATCCTTGGCTGAGGAAAAAAGGTGACAAAAGCATTGGTACAGAAGGTTACATCATCAGATGTGACAAAAACTTGGAGAATGGAATAGAGCCCTTTACAGAAAGCTGTGTGTGAGGAAGTGCAGTCAAGGTAATGGAGAGTCAGTGGGCTAATAGTGAATATTAGTTATAGAGACAAAATGCTGGAAAAATTCAGGTCTGGCAGCATCAGTGGAGAGTAAAACAGAGTTAATGTTTTGAGCGCAATATGTCTTCTTGGGTTCCGAATTTTTCTAGCACTTTGTTTTTATTCTAGATCCCCAGCATCCACAGTATTTTGCTTTTATTTTAGTAAATATAATACCTTTGAGGTACTTCACTAGGGTTATCAAACAAAATTTGACACCGAACCACAAATGGGGATATTCAGGTCGGTTAGTGCCTTAAAAGAGGAAAGAGAGAAAAAGAGACAAAGGGGCCTAGGGCTTAGGGCCTCTACAGTCGAAAGCACGGTTACCGGTAGTGAAATAATTAAACTCAAATGCTCGAGAGGCAGGAATACAAGAAGCCAAATTTGGAGGTACATAAAAACAAGTGCTGTAAGGCTAGGGGAAATTGGAGATGGAGGAACGAGGCCATGGAGGGATTTGAAAAAAGGATGAAATATTTTTAAATCATTTACGGGATGTGGGCCTCACTGGCTAGGCCAACATTTATTGTCCATCCCTAATTGCCTGTGAGAAGGTGGTGGTGATCTGCCGCCTTGAACCGCTGCAGTTCCTGTGGTGCAGGTACATGCACAGTGCTGTTGGGGAGGGAGTTCCAGGATTTTGACCCAGTGACCAGTGAAGGATATATTTCCAAGTCAGGATGGTGAGTAGCTTGGAGGGGAACTTCCAGGTGGTGTTTCCACGTGTCTGCTGCTCTTGTCCTTCTAGATGGTAGTGGTTATGGGTCTGGAAGGTGCTGCCTAAGGAGTCTTGGTGAGATTCTGCAGTGCATCTTGTAGATGGTACACGCTATTCGTCAGTGGTGGAGGGAGTGAATGTTTGTTGAAGCAGTGCCAGTCAAGCAGGCTGCTTTGTTCTGAATGGTGTCAGACTTCTTGTGTTGGAGTTGCACTCATCCAGGGAAGCGGAGAGTATTCCATCACACTCCTGACTTGTGCCTTGCAGATGGTGGACAGGCTTTGGGGAGTCAGATGAGTTGCTGGATTCCTAGCCTTATATAGCTAGTGCAGCTCAATTTCTGATCAGTGGTTACCCCCAAGATGTTGATGGTGAGGGATTCAGCGATGGTAATGCCATTGAATATTAAGGAGTGATTGTTAAATTCTTTCTTGTTGGAGATGCATTGCCTGGCACTTGTGTGGTGTGCATGTTACTTGCCACTTGTCAGCCCAGGTCTTGCTACATTTGGACATGGATTGCATCAGTATCTGAGGAGCCACGAATGGTACTGAACATTGTGCAATCATCAGTAAAAATCCCCGTTTCTGTCTTTATGATGGAAGGAAAGTCATTGATGAAGTAGCTGATGATAGTTGGGCCGAGGACACTACCCTGAGGAACTCCTGCAGTGATGTCCTGGAGCTGAGGTGACTGACATCCAACAACCACAACCATCTTCCTTTGTGCTAGGTATGACTCCAACCAGCGGAGAATTTTCCCCGCTGATTCTCATTGACTCCAGTTTTGCCAGGGTTCCTTGATATCACACATGGTCAAATGCTGCCTTGATGTCAAGGGCAGTCACTCTCACATCACCTAGGGAGTTCAGCTCTTTTGACCATGTTTGACCCAAGGCTGTAATGAGGTCAGTAGCTGAGTGGCCCTGGTGAACCAAAACTGGGTGTCAGTGAGCAGGTTATTGTTAAGCAAGTGCCGCTTGATAGCACTGTTGATGACCCATTACTTTACTGATGATCAAGAGTAGACTGATGGGGTGGTAACTGGCTGTGTTGGATTTGTCCTGCTTTTTGTGTACAGGACATACCTGGGCAATTTTCCTCATAGCTGGGTAGATGCCAGTGTTGTAGCTGTGCTGGAACAGCTTGGCTAGGGGCACCTCAAGTTCTAGAGCACAAGCCTTCAGTACTATTGCTGGAATATCATCAGGGCCCATAGCCTTTACAGCATCCAGTGCCTTAAGCCATTTCTTGATATCACATGGAGTGAATTGAATTGGCTGAAAACTGGCATCTATCATGCTGGGGACCTCTGGAGGAGGCTGAGATGGATCATCCACTCAGCTGAAGATTGTAGCAAGTGCTTCAGCCTTATCTTTTGTACTGATGTGCTGGTCTCCTCCATCATTGAGGATGGGGATATTTGTGGAGCCTCCTCCAGTGAGTTGTTTAATTGTCCAGTACATTCACGTCTGGATGTGGCAGGACTGCAGAGCTTAGATCTGATCCTTTGGTTGTGGGATTGCTGGTCTTGTCTATCATGTGCTGCTTATGCTGTTTGGCATGCAACTGGCCTGTGTTATAGCTTCATCAGGTTGACATCTAATTTTTAGGTATGTCTGGTGCTGCTCCTGGCATGCCCTCCTGCACTCTTCATTGAACCAGGGTTAATCCCCTGGCTTGATGACAATGGTAGAGTGGGGGTGGATATGCCTGGTCATGAGGTTACAGATTGTATTCGAGTACAATTCTGCTGCTACTGACAGCCTACAGCGCCTCATGGATGCCCAGTCTTGAGTTGCTAGATGTGTTCAAAATCTATCCCATTTACCACGGTGGTAGTACCATACAACATGATGGAGAGTATCTTCAATGTGAAGGTGGGACTTTATCTCCACAATGACTGTGCAGTGGTCACTCCTACTGATACCTCCATGGACAGATGTATCTGTGGCAGGCAGGTTGATGAGGTTAAGTATGTTTTTCCCTCTTGGTTCCCTCACCACCTTCCGCAGACCCAGTCTAGCTATGTCATTTAGGGCTCGGTCAGTAGGGTGCTACCGAGCCACTCTTAGTGATGGACGTTGAAGTCTCCCACCCAGAGTACATTCTGCGCCCTCAGTGCTTCTTCCAAGTGATGTTCACTGATTCTTCAGCTGAGGGAAGGTAGTATGTGGTAATCAGGAGGTTTTCTTGCCCATGTTTGACCTGATGCCATGAGACTTCATGGGGGTCGGAGACTATGTTGAGGCTTCTCAGGGCAGCTCCCTCCTGCCTGTGTACCACTGGGCCGCCACCTCGGCCGGTGTGACAGGACATACCTGGGGATGGTGATGGTGGGGTCTGGGACATTATCTGTAAGGTATGATTCTGTGAGGATGACTATGTCAGGCTGTTGCTTCACTAGTCTGTGACACAGCTCTCCCAATTTTGGCATGTTACTAAGAAGGAGTTTGCCGTTGTTGTTTCCTGTGCCTAGGTCAATGCCAGGTGATGAAACCGTCCTGTTTCATTCCTTTGTAACAACTGAATCATCATTTAAGAAGGAAGGGTTTTTACAACAATCTACACCTACAATCTACATTTAATTCCAGATTTTTATTGAATTCAAATTCCACTATCTGCTGCGGTGAGATTTGAACCTGGGTCCCCAGAGCATTACCCTGGGTCTCTGGATTACTAGTCCAGCAACAATACTCCTGAGGGTGGTGGATCAACAGGAATGGCGTAAATTAGGACACAGACAGCAAAGTTTTAGATAATCTTGAGTTTACGTGGGAGTAAAATGTCAGGCTGGCCAAAGGTGCATTAGGGTAGTCAAGTCTAGAGGTCATAAAGGTACAGTTGAATGTTTTAGCAGCAGATGAGCTGAGGCCGACAGAGTTGGACGATGTTACAGGGGTGGAAATGGGCAGTCTTACATTTGGCACAGAGTTGTTGTCAGAAGCTTGTCTTGAGGTCCGAAATGATAAGGTTGTCATAGATCATAATAAGAGCATGAGTAGGCCATTCAGCCCCTCAAGCCTGCTCTTACATTTGCTAAATTCATGGCTGATCTGAATGTGGCCTTAACTTTCTTGTCTGTCCCCATAGCATTTGACTTCCTTGATAATCCAGATCTATCTAACTCAGCCTTGAATGTATTCAATGATCCAGCCTCTACTGCTCTCTGGAAGAGAATTTAAAAGACTAACAACCCTCAGAGTTGAAACTTCTCATCATAGTCTTAAATGGGAGACCACTTACTTTTAAACTGTGTCCCCCTGTTCTCGATTGCACCCCCCCACCCACCCACCCAGAGGAGGAGCGTCCTCTCAGCAACAACCTTAGCAAGCATCCTCAGAATCTTATGCTTCAATAAGATTACATCTCATTCTTCAAAACTCCAATGAGTAAAGGCCCAACCTGCTCAATCTTTCCTCCATTAGACAAACCCTTCATCCCAGGAATCAGCCTTGTGAACCTTCACCTGAGCTACTTCCAATGCAAGTATTTCTTTCCTAAGTAAGGAAGCCAAAATACACTCTTGTCTTAACCAATGCCCTTTACAGAGGTAGTATGAATTGCCTGCTTTTGCATTCTGTACCCTTTACAATAAAGGCTAATGCTCCTTTGTGTTCCTAATTTCTATACCTGCATACTAACTTTTTGTGATGCATGTTTGAGGACACCAGATCCCTCTGCACCACAGCATTCTGCAGTGTGTCTCCATTTAAATAATCTTCTTTTCTACTCTTCCTGCCTAAGTTTTTTACATTTTATTACAATTTTCTCAAATTTTTTTGCCCACTTACTGAAACCATCTCTTTTTCACTTTGCAGACTCTTTGTATCCTTCTCACAACTTGCTTTCCTACCTACTTTTGTATCGTCAACAATTTGGCTACAATGTAGTCAGTCCTTTCTTAGTCATTTATATAGATCTTAGATATACAGCTCTCTACTCCTTCATCCAAGTCATTTACAAATATAGTGAAAAACTGAGACCCTAAGTATAGATCCCAGGGGAACACGAATCACATCCTGCCAATTTGAAAATAGATCCATTATCCCTACTCTCCTACCTCCTAACCAAATCCCTCTTCAAGCCGACAGATTGTCCCCCAGTTCCATTCTCTCTCATTTTTGTTAACAGTCTCTTATGTTGTGAACTGTCTGGTTCAGCCTCACAGTTGCCAGAGAGAGGAATGGAGTTAATAATTTGAGAAGCTGAGTTTGTAGCAGGGATTGAAGACGATGGCTTCAGTCTTAGCAATGCTTAAGAAATTTTCTCTCATCCAGTACTATGCTGAACTGTGGAACCAAATCCCTTCCTTTTGGGTCTTTAAAATTCAGTAGCATGCCAGATTTATAAATGAACAAAATTTAGTGAATAAAAATGTATTGAATTGTTTGTTTCTAAAGATACTCAAAGCATGCTAACTGGTCATCTTTCAACAGCAACCTCTTGTGCAGGTGGGTGCTTGGTGTATGGGAGAATATGGTGACCTTTTAGTTTCTGGCCAGTGTGAAGAGGAGGAACCTATTCAGGTAATATTTCCTTTTCAAAGCAAACTGTCAAAATAAATTCTATAAAAGTCGTTAAACATGGAGTGTTTACAGTTTAGCACATTAAACCAGTAACGTAAGCATTCCTTTGCAAAAATGTGGCTGACTGCACAGCAACTGCAGAACCTGATTAAGAATCAAGGCAGAAATGCATTTAAAAAGTGGAGCTGCAAATTGGGAATTGCTGGCATTTTTCAAAATTGTATTACTTGGTGTATAGCCTTGTTATAATAGAAACATTGCTTTTGATCAGTCTTTTCCATGTTTTTATACAGTTCAGTGGGATAATTTTACTTTGTATGATGCATTACATTCAGTATGGATGGGGAAAACAGCAATGCAATGCATTGGAGGCTGAAGGAGCTTTGTCAAAGTGTTGGGATGCAAATTCACTGAGTTTGAAAACTTGCTGGAAGTATTAAATGAGAAAAGCCACATTGAGCAACAAGTTGCAGAGCAGGAATGGAATAAACCTTGGAGCAGCAATTGTCGATGTGTATTCCAGAGAATAAAATATGAAGAGATGAAACTGTAAATTAAGCATGTTTTAAATTGCTCAATTATTTGTTATTGAAGGGTACTTTGCTTTGAGATTTTGTTTGCTTCCCAAGTAATGTAATTTGCAGCCCATATTGAACTGTGAACCATTGGGACATTTTGGACTTGTTCTGAAGAAAATTAACTTTCAGGAACTGCTAAGCCTGACTAGCTTTATGAAGTAAACACATTCGTTGAAATGGCCATTATTAACTATGCATCTCTCTTCTGATTCATGTTCCTTTGCTGCCACAGCTTGCATTCACTGCTTATTTAACTATTATCAAGAATGACAGCTTTTTTCCTAAATAATTAAGTACTTAATATTGAAGCTTTGTTTGTCAGGATGTTGTTTCAGTTAATTACTCTTTTTTTTGTTGCCAAGTGTTAGATCGCTAGACAGTGTAAAGGAGCTTCCAATATTCTATGGAAAAATGACATGCAGTAGAGCTGAGAGTTACTCTGCATAAATCTAAGCAGTAATTTTCTGTCTTGTACAAACTTACTGCATGAGCATTTCTTTGATTGTACAGATAATACATTCTTAAAATAAGTAGCTTTTTTAGAAGAGACCGGATGAGTAATGAAAGTATACCTGAATCTGATTTCAAAATGCTGAAATTAAAATACGTACAAGTTACAGCACAAAAAGGGCATTTAGCCCAACCAGTCTGTGCTGGTGTTTACCCCTCAAACAAGCACATAATTCCAGTCACATTTACCCACGTTGCTCCCATATTCCATCACCCAGCTATCTAATTAAACCTTGTATATTGAGAGAATCTCTGCCACAGTTGCTCATCCTGGAAGTGAATTCCACAGCCCACAATTCTTTGTGTGAAGCGATTCCTACTGTCTTATGTTTTTACATTTAATCTTAATACAAAGATTAGGGCTCATTTGGATTGGGGGTAATATATCAGCATGAATTGAGGATTGGTTTGCATGGATTGAGGATTGGTTAACTGACAAATGGAAGAAATAAATGGACATTTTCAGATTGGCAGGGTGCAACCAGTGGCATGCCAAATGTTTGGGCCTCAGTTGTTCTATCAATGACTTAAATGAGGGGACTGAATGTAATATCCAGGTTTGCTGCCGATACAAAACTGGGTGGGAAAATAAGCTGAGAAGAGAGTGCAGAGGCTAAAAAGGGAAATAGACCAGTTAAGTAGCCAAGAAGGTGACAGAT
Source organism: Carcharodon carcharias (assembly GCF_017639515.1). NCBI lineage: Eukaryota > Metazoa > Chordata > Chondrichthyes > Lamniformes > Lamnidae > Carcharodon > Carcharodon carcharias. Next base: position 153,992,259 of record NC_054473.1, on the reverse strand, counting down.
GGAGTACAATTATCCACTTTGGTAGGAAGAATGGAAAACCAGAATTTTTTTAAAAAGGCAACAGACTATTTAAGGTGGGCATTCAGAAGGATTTGGGTGTCCTTATGCATATATCACAGAAAATTGTGTGTACAGCAAGCAATTTGGAAGGCATATGGTATGTTGACCTTTTTTACAAGGGGATTAGGGTACATGAATAAACAAGTCTTGCTGCAGTTGTTCAGTGCTTTCGTGAAACCACACCTGGAGAAATGTGTACAGTTTGTGATTCTACTTAAGGATATACTTAGAGAGGGTGCATTGAAGTTTCACTAGATTGATTCCTGAGATGAGAGAGCTGTCCTATGAGGGTAGATTGTGCCTAAATTCTTTGGAGTTTAGAAGAAAGGAAGACGATCTCATTCAAACATATAAAGCCTGAAGAGGGCCAGAGGGGTTAGAGGCTAAAAGGCTGTTATCCTTGGCTGGAGAGTCCAGAGCTGGAAGTCATAGTTTCAGGATAAAGGGTTGACCCTTTTGGACTGAGAGTTGTGAATCTATGGAATCGATGCCAGAGGACAGTGGATGCTCAGTTGATGCGCGTATTCAAGACTGAGATCAATAAAGACAAAGAGACTAAGTATACGAGGATAAGATTGGAAAGTAAAGTTGATGTAAAAGTTCACCCATGATCTTATTGCATGGAGTAGCAGGATTGAGGGTCATATGGCCTACTCTTACTCCTCTTTTAAGCCCTTAGTTTCTATCTATAACACCAAATTCTTGATCCTCTTGGCTAGATCAAGTATTTTCTTTGTTAATTCACCCAATGGCTATAATCTAAGTATTGTTGCACATCAGGGCAGTTAGGGATGGGCAATAAATGCTATAACCTCTAAGTGTTGTTGCACATCAGCAAGCCCTGGCATGTACAATTTTGAACTAACAAAGGCTATTGTAGTGATTAGGAGTAAAAATCCTGGGCTGCTTTCCCTTCCATGTTGTTTAATAACTGTCTCAAAGGGAATTTTCATTCTACTACAGTTTTAGAACCTGTATGACCCAAAAAAGTAATATTGTGCTGGGGGTTAATTACCACAGTATTTTTTGGGGTGGGGGAAAATGTGCAGGTCAGAAATGGCCTGCAAAATGCACCAGTTTTCATTCCTTTTGTAATATTTATTATGCTTGAGGAAACGTGCTCCATGCTCAAATTGCTGATTTAACCTTGTATTTTTAAAAAAAGCTCTGAAGGGATTTGTCTTTTGAGCTTTTTTAATTGGAATATCATGGTGGTTCATACAGAAGCTGTTAATTATCATGCAATACATTTCACACAGAAAAAAAAATAATCATCTGGGGCTGAACTGTTCTGGCATGGTGTGGTAAGATATGTTTTTGTTGCATTAGTCTGGGGCAAAAATTTTAAGCTAGCTCTTCCAGTGCTTTCCTGACTAGCCCCTCCTCATCCACTCACCGTAAATTTATCCAATACTCTGCTACTCCTATCCTTCCACACACTAATCCACACCAATCCATCATTCATTTTATTTATTCATTGGTGGGATGTAGGCATCAGCTAGGACAGCATTTATTGCCCATCCCTAATTGCCCTTGAGAAAGTGGTGGAGGGTCACCTTAAACTGCTGTAGACAATACAGTGTAGGTACACCCACAGTGCAGTTAGGGAGTTCTGGGATTTTAACCCAGTGACAATGAAGGAATGATGATATATTTCTTGTCGACCAATCAGAATACTTTCAAGTTTAAAATTTTCATTCTGCTGTTTAAATCCCATCATGACTTTGCCACTGCCCATGTTTGTAACCTACAGCCATCCCCACCTATATTACCATTCCTACAGCTATTTCTGGCTTGTGCGTTTTGCCCTCGTTGAGATAGCATTCATAGCCTTTCGCCCTTGCTCTGGGATTCTGTCCCTAAATTTCTTTCTCTTCACTTCCACCTCCTTTTACTCTCCTTCAAACCCAAATTTTTGACCAAGCTTTTGGTTACCCTCCTAAGCCTTTGGCTTGGTGTCTTTTTTAAAAATGACACTTGGTGGACTTTTTCTACCTTTAAAGGCGATGTATTTAATACATGTGGTTGATTCTTTTAGCTATGTAGCTGTTTAATGGCGGTTATTTTTTATACCACTTGGTGGTTTTCTTTTTGATTTCCATGTTTCCATTTGGCAAACATGCTTCAGATTTTTGATTTATCATCCCAACCTTAAAATGGGAATGGAAGAGATTAAGTGCCTTAATTTTAAAATGGTTTCTTCTGTTATTCATTTGAACTTATCTTTCTTGAACTAATTAAAAATAGTTTCATTTGAATGTGGTTGCACTTGTTCCAATTTTTAGAATGTGGGATAGCACGCAGGTAATTTGGCACATAGGAATTGGACTTGATGGAGAGCTTATTAAATAATTTGTTTTTAGTAAAATATAGGATGGTAGTGTGTTTAAAAAATGGGACTTTTGGAATGCACCCAATGAGTTCCAAGGACCAAACCAGCTAGAAATTGCATTTATTGTGAGAGCCAGCAAGTGGCACTCTAACCTTGTAGATCGAGTATTAGTTTGACAATTTCTTAAGCTAATTTTTAATGCCCTGAAGTTTTCATTTTCATTAGCTATATATTTAACAGGAAGGCAATGTAGAATTGACATGGGTAATGGACAGTTAAAGCTTCACATAGTTAATGGATTGCGAACAGAGATTATGTTCAAAATGGATGACTGATCATTAGTTCCTTTTACGCCAACAGGTGACAGAAGATGAAGTTATGGATGTATTAGAAACTGTACTACAGTCAAACATGTCAACATCTGTAACAAGGGGATATGCTCTTACTGCAATTATGAAGCTAAGCACAAGATTTACCATAAATGTAAAGTGAGTAAATTTACTCTTAAAAAGATTTTGGAGGCAACTATGTAATCTAATGTTGGAAAACTAACATTCAATATAGATTAACAGGTCCCCGTTAATGTTACAGGACTATTAATCCAGAGGCCCCAGCTAATGCTTTGGGGAGAGTGGGTAGGGGAATTCAAATCCTTCTATAGCAGCTGGTGGAATTTGAAGTCAATTAGCTAATAAATCTGGAATTAAAAGCTAGTTTCAGTAATGGTGACCATGAAAAAAAAAGTATTGGATTGTTGTAAAAACACATCAGGTTCACTAATTCCCTTTCGGGAAGGAAATCTGCTTTCCTTAACTAGTCTTGTCTACCTGTGACTGCAGACCCCACAACAATGGGGTTGACTCATAAATGCCCTCTGAAATGGCTTAGCAAGCCACTCAGTTGTATCAAACTACAGAAAAGTCAAAAAGAAATAAAACCGGATGAATCATTTGGCATCAACCTGGGCATCAGAAAAGTGAACAGCACACCCAGTTCAGTGAATCCTGCAGAGTTGTCCTTATTTATACCTAAGGTCTAATGCATAAATTGGGAGGTCTGCCTACAGACTAGCCCCAACAACAGCTTGACACAACCATATTCACTAAATCATACTTTGCAGCCAATATTGCAGACATCACCATCTCTATGTATGTTCTGTCCTACCAGCAGGACAGACACCGTCAAAGGTGGTGGCAGAGTGGTATACAGTCATTAGGGAGTTGCCCTCGAAATCCTGAACATGACTTTGAATCCCATGAAGCCTCATGACATCAAGTCAAACTTGGGCAGCTCTAACAGCACTTAAGCTCGACACCATTCAGGGAAGAGCAGACCACTTGATTGGCACAATATCCAACGCCTTAAACATTCACTCCCTCGATTGGCGCACAGTGGTAGCAGTTAGTCCCATTTACCAGATGCACAATAGCAACTTGCCAATCCTCCCTCTATGGCACCTTCAAAACCTGCAACCTCTATCGCCTAATAGGATAAGGACAGCAGGTGCATGGGAACACCACCAGCTGCAAATACCCCTCCAAGCCACACATTTCCTGACTTGGAACTATATTGCTGTTCCTTCACTGCTGAGTCAAAATCCTGGAACTTCCTTCCTAACTGCACTGTTGGTGTACCTACACCATATGGACTGCAGTGATTCAAGGTGTTCAACCACCACCACCTCGGGCAATTAGGGATGGGCAACAAATGATGGCGTTGTCAATGACATTTTTGCATGCCATGAAAGAATTTAAAAAGTCAAGCTGTGATCCAAATTCCTTTTCAGAATTGTAGATTTTACAAAAGTAAAACTGAATTTTTCACATGGATATGATGAACAGAAATTATAACATATTTGTTCATCCTTTCAGTCGAATTAAGAAGATAATGTCAGTGTACGGAAGCAGCATAGATGTGGAGCTTCAGCAAAGGGCTGTTGAATATAATGCACTTTTCAAAAAATTTGATCACATGAGGTATGTGCAAACTATAGCAAATAATCTGTTGGACCATGCAGCTAACTCTTGAAGTTAATTTGTTGGACAAGTATGAATTCTTGCACGTTAAAACTACAGAATTGATACTAGTGATGCCAAATATCAGTAATTTTGTCATATATTCTGATGCATTCCACTTTGTTCAGGTTGTCAACCTTATGTTGTATGCAAGTTACTGTGAAATGGAGATATTGTTGTCAGTTACAATATCCTCCATGCATGTGTATCTTTTGACTTTTCTTATACGTGCTCCTTAAGCTAAAGCATAAGGTGAATTGTTTTTGTATCAGTTATCAATACCACATAATTGATATCTAAAAATTAAATTAGCTCATGTAACCAGTTCAGTTTCAATTTGTGAAGGGAAGCTACATAGAACTTCCTTTTGATAGAAAAATTGCAAAAGTGGCTGAGTCCAGTATTTGTTAAAACCAATAATCAGGGAAGTGCAATAAAAGGAATCAACTATCATGCTTCACTCTACCAAATAAGAGAATTAATTAAGTCTTTGCAGGTTCCACTGGCTCTATACAAGATGATCTGTGTCTAATAAGAAACTGCAAGAGTGCAAGAAAGCTTTTATAAACCAAGTACTTTTTTGTTCTCTCCATAGCTCTTAATCACAGCTCCTGTTTCTACATGAATGGGACCTGAACTGAAATGAGATGAAAATGCATGAATCTAGGCCTAAACTGTCAAGAACCCTACCCAAACAATTGTCACTGGTCAAAATTGAATTATTGAGTAGCTTGTTTGCTTAATAAACACAATATTGCGACTTTGTGCTGCGATGAGGCTTTAGCTTTGAAGAGTTTGTTGCTTCAGGATAAATTCTAGAGATGGCAGGACCATGACATTGCATTTCCAGTGAATTTCTGTGCTGACCTGACTTTTCATTTAATCGTAGAATCATTCTAAGTAGGCCACTCAACCCATCATGTCTGTGTTGACTCTTTGATAGAGCTATGCAATTGTCCCTATTCTGCTATTTCTGTATAGCCTATAAATCTTTCTGCTTTTAATGTGTATTTTCAGCATGTGTATCTGTAGTACAATTTTGTATTATTGAAAGCTCTAGCCGTGGGCTTTGACCATGCATTAAAGCAGTTGTGTGTTTCTTTAACAGTCACCAAATTAATTAATTTGCCAAACCCAAAAATTAATTTTAATGGCTTTTGAAGTAGCCAAGTTCAATTTATATTAAAGCCTTAAGCATAAGCAAGTTGAACATGAGGAAAGGACATTTGGCCTATCCATCTAGTTCATAAACTTCCATTTTAACCTTTAGTGGTATTTTGAACATCCCTAATATTGCTGAATTCTTCCAAGAAGTTTACAGTAGTTCAAATAGAATATGAACAATTAATTATGAAGTTATAGTGTAATTATCTGAAATATACTCAAGTTATAGATAAATATTCTAGTATTTCATGAACTATAATTGTATTACCAAGACATTGATGATAATGAATGTGCTGTTGTTTCCAGGTAACCTTTGGTAAATCTCCCTTTGCCAATTTTATCCTTTTATTTATAATGTAGATTTGTGACCATTTTAGAAAAAATTTACATTTTGTTAATCTGTGTATCCCGGTACATAACTAATCCAAGTCCTCCCTGCAGATAGTTTGCTGCATCTATCCTCGGCTGTTTGTGTTGTGTTGTCAGCAAATTTGAGATGCTTTCCATATGTCTTTAATTCAAAACTATTTAATTCAGAAGTTGTTAATACTCTTTTAAACACACAGCACTAAATTCTACTTCCCTGTTATTTACCTTAATTCAAATCATTGGATAAATCATTTTTTAACCTGTCAGTTTAATCCATATAAGCTGTGTAGTATTTTGCTTAATGTATTAATGATTCTTTGCATATAATATACAGCACAATAAAAGGCCATTCCACCCAACTAACCTGTGTTGGTGTTTACATGCTACACAAGCTACCTCCCATTTCGCCTCACTTCAGCCTTTGAGCATGTTTTCCTCCTATGTACTTGTCTAGTTACCTTTTGAAAGCATGTAAATTATTTGCCATAGTGAGTTCCACATTCCAACCACACACTCCAAAGTCAAGACATTTCTCCTCATTTCCTTATTGAATTTACTAGTAGCTACCTTGTATTCATGGCTCCTACTTTTGGTTTCTCCCACAAGTGAAAACATTCTCTTCACATCCACCCTGCCCATACACCTAGAAATATATCCCAGTGCTTTGATGGTATTTTTAGTTGTTTTGCTTACCAAGAGTATTTGGGCATGCTGAACTGTTTTAAACATTTCAAGTGTGTATGTTTTGAACACTGTTTCTAACCTGTTTTAACTGAATGAATTAATATGAAAACTTCTGTGTGTTGGCAAAAATGCAAAATTACTGAATTATGATAGCAGGAAAGATCTTTTTCTAATTTTCTAATTACCAGAAAAGTTCTGGTAAGCATAAGGGAGCATAAAAACTTTTCAAATGAGTTTATTTAATTTCACGAGGATAAACATTTTGTCTAGAATGAATAGAATTCCTGGTAAATAGTTGAGGAATTGCATTATAAATGGGTTTGAATGTTAGTATTTCTATCCAATAGATCTGCACTGCTGGAGCGAATGCCTATAATGGAGAAGATAATTAATGGGCCTACAGAAGCTGCACAGACTAATGGAGAGGCAGTGCCCACAATAGTGGAACCAAAATTGATACCTAGTGCTCCTCAGTCTAGTAATCAGGTAAAGTGAAACATTCAATGATTGTATTTCCCCTAATTCTACTACTGAGGAGTTGAATAATAAAAGTTTTGAGTCGGATTGATTATTTTAGGATACCTTCTGAAAGGATGCAAGTCCATCCATATATGTTGTACTTTGTCAGACCTAAAATAGGTGTACCTTTTTGGATGTTTTTAAAAATTCATTCTTGGACTGTGGGTGTGATTGGCAAGGCCAGCATTTATTCCCATTCCTAATTGCCCTTGACCCCCACCTTGAATCGCTGCACTCTGACTTAGGTAGAGTTCCAGGATTTGACCCAGGGACTATGAAGGAAATGGCAACATATCTCCAAGTTAGGGTGGTGCGTAACTTAAAGGGAAACTTAGTAGTGGTGTTCTCTTGGTGTCCTTGTTCTACTAGATGGTAAAGGTCACAGACTTGGAAGGTTTTATCGAAGAAGTCTTGAGTTGCTGCGGTGCATATTGTTTACTGTACACACTCTTTTCCACTGGTGTGCTGCTGGTGGAGGGAGTGAACATTTAAGGTGAATGGATTTCCAGTCAAAACACGCTGCTTTATCCAAGATAACCTTGTTTTTGTTTTGTGTTGGTGCTGCACTCATCCAGGCAAGTGTGGAGTACTCCACTCCACTCCTGACTTTGTGCCTTGGAGATGGTGGACAGGCTGGGAAATTGGATGGTGTTACGCTGACTTGAATCACAATTTTCTTTTATGATCATGACCATCTGCCAAATTTCACGGGGAACCTTGCTGCTCTTTGCAATTCATAGCAAACTTGTAAATGCCCATTCGTAATAACCATAGAAATGTTTGCGTTTTAGTGTTTGTTTTAAGATTTAACTAAAAGGCCAATATTGCATAGCTGAGCTAAATTGAGAAGGAGTTGAAATTGGTTGTACTACTCTATTAAGCTATCAATAGATAATTTAAACATGTGGGTCGGGTTCAACAACCACTGAATGCCTTGGGCAAGACTATGGGTAGATCATAATCAAAAATGCAGAAACTTTCAAAAGTTTCCCCTTGTTTGGTCCAGAATTATAGTGGAAATATTATGGACTCCTTATATCAATACATTCTAATCTAATCATTACTTTGTCCAAAATCTCAGCTGGATTAAACCAATGAGTACCTTAGTCATACTGCCCAAGAAGTTTCCAGGTTCAATCTACTGTTCTTGAAAAGTCATGCGATTTCAATCAAGAAACAGTTCGGGATATCCCTAACTGCAAGTGTGCATTTAAGGCTGTCATTTGAGGATAGCATCAGGCTTGCAGTGGGAAGAGGCCATTAGCTGACCATTTAAATGGCATGCTTAGCCTCTGGGAAGGAGGATGTCTTCCACATTCCACCATCCCCAGCTGTCCAGTGACTTATCGGCATTTGTTTTGGAGGCTGATGTGTGGAAAAATGGCTACTTTGGCAAGAGTTTCTAATGGGATCAGAACTACATCTCACCGTTCAGCATTGAAGGAGACAAAATGTGCAGAAAAGAGAGCAAGGAAAATGTAGAAGCTGTTTTGAATGCTTTCCATCTTTTTGTGATACAACATTTAACTTGATTCAAAACTTATTGTACCATTTTAAAATCCTGTTAATGGAATTAATAAAATTTATAGGCAACTACAACTCCACAGATAGTAATTTATCTTCCAAGAGTGCTAAACAATTTGTAGACTAAATTTATGTTTTGAAATTTATCTTGCAGTTGTAACTGACTAATGATCCTGACTCACTTTGGTTATCTCTTAGTGTTAGTTGAAAAATATTTCTGTAAGTAATTAAAGAATCACAGTTTTAACGGCACCGGAGGCTATTCGGCCCATTATGTCTGCACCGGCCTGTAACACAGCAACTGATATATGAAGGAATAAATTGGACAGTTGAAGTAGATTTGTGGACTGGGTGATTCTTATGCAAATAATTAATGCATGTCAATAGTCTACCATTGCATTGGTGCCAAATTGATTCATTTAGAAACAGATCTAATTAAATTGATCCATTATTTTTGATAATTTCTGAACACTTGAAGCTTTGCTGGCTTGTTAGAATGTGTATAAAATATACCCTTTTTTATTTCTTTTCCAGGCAAATGACTTATTAGATTTGCTTGGAGGAAGTGATGTGACTCCAGTGATTCAGACCGTACCACCCAGTAAACCAAACACAGCTGGTGGAGAGCTTCTGGATCTGTTAGGAGGGCTGGATCTATCAGGTTAGCTTGATGTAAACTTTTTGATGTTAGGTGCAAGAAACAAAGGAACTTGGGCCTTTGACTTTACCAACACCAGAGTAATGATGGCCCCAGCAATGGTCCAGAAAGTTGGGGACAACTAGCCTCGGCTGTTTGCGGGACCCCAAGCTGCATTTTATGCCCACCTTGCAGCTCATGAGCTGCTGGGGCTACTGTCCCTTTTCTGGATGAGAACCTGCCTCCAAGAGCTGGCTGCCAGTTGGAGGGTGAGGGACACTTGCTGTGGACTTGGCCATGAGCACCAGAGGGGGCCCTCCATGGCCTACAGAGTGCTAGAATAATAGATGTCTCCCTCTAAGCCTGCAGGGAAACCGCCAAGGTTCGGTAGGCAGACCCCACATGGTGGAAGGCCCACCTGTCGCAGGCAAAATGCCAGCGGCAGTGGGAAGAGGCCATTAGCTGACCATTTAAATGGCATGCTTAGCATCTGAGAAGGAGGATGTCTTCCACATTCCACTGGCAGGATGCCAAGGTGACCGGCATTCCACCGATTGCACGCCCTCATTTCTCTTTGCTGCCTGTCTGGTTCCTGCAGGCCTCATAAAATTCAGCCCCGGGAGACTGGTTTAAAATGCTGCTGCAGCATGTAAGCATCTAAATCGAGGAACAAGTAAAGTATGGAATTATGCTTGTTTTAAACTACATAGACAAGAAGGAGGGGATTTGAAGCGATGCAAAACCATAGCTGAGCAGCCGTTTGTGGTTTGAGGGAAACATTATAGGCAGAAAATAAAATCAGGCCGAGTAAATGAACATAAGGAGGCTAAAATATCTCTCAAAAATAAATTAATTCATTTGTCTGAAGCAATTTGAAATAAAATGCTAACATTAGAACAGCATGTCGTAGAAGGAAGATATGTCATGGGCATAATGAAACATGATTGCCCAAGAAAATTAAGTTAGTTTAACATCCTGGGTATAGGTTAAGGAAACAGATGATGGAAGAGAAGATGAGGCAACTTTGTTGCGGATCATTTGAAGGTCAAAATGATACATTTGGAAGGCAAAAATCAAAGGCTTGTTGCTACTAAAAAGCAGATGGAGAAACTGCTTGGCGATTGGGGTGTGCTACAGTTCACCAGGAGGATGACAGCATCTTAGAAAATAGGATAAAAATGTGTAGAGATAATGTATTAATGTAACAAGTGATTTCAACCAACTTAGTAAAAAGTGGGAATGCCATGTGGCAACAAAATTTGAGCTAATGATCTCATTGTGAAAATAAGCAGATGAAAAAGCTGCTGGTTCCTAAAATCAGTTCTTAACTTTGCTCTTACAAGTTTATACCTTTGTCGTCTTAGACTGCAGATATGACTTGACATAAGATAATACTCCAGGTTTGCTTCTATCACTTTAACACCTGGTATACCATTAAAGATTCCCCCATTTGTCTCCTTGCAAAACTGAAGTCCAGTTATTGTCAGTCTGTTGTGGACTTCAGTAGATGGATCTTTTAATCCAGATCTGGTTCTTGCAAGTAGTGGCATCCACCTTGTGAAAATATGGGCCTGTGATTTGCTGCAGCGGAACAACTACCTGCATTTCCATTAATTAAACTTACCTTGGCCTGATTAATTTCAATGATATTTTGTGCTGCAATTTTCTGGAGTTTTGAGCTTCTATCATTGTAGCAAGGGAAATAGAGCATCTGGGAACTGAATGAACAGGACAAGCACCTGTGTATTTCCTTAATCAAACAGCATAAGGAACGTGCAGGGTATGTAAATCAATGGTTAAATTCAAAACCAACTCCAGCGTGGAATCGAAATAAGGAAATAAAGATTGGATTGTGAGACAAGAGTAAAGCTACTTTTTTATTTTGCAACTTTTGTATTTTAAAATAGCCAGCAACAATAAAATCTGAAGGAAGAAGAGTTCTCACTTGTAACTAATTTTCATTGTCAAGGATTTATTTTTAGTGTAAAGAGGTTAATGAATAATGAACCAATAATGAACACTTAGCACATCATTATAAGAATGTCTGGAAACTAATCCAGATCCTTCCTAGTAAGGAAAGCTACCAATTTCCCTGTTATTACCAAGGTGCAAGTCAGATAACAACTCCTGGCTACCACCCATGCAGTTAATCAGTAAGTTGCTGTCTGAGTTGCCCTGCTCCTCTCAGTTGCTGATAGACTTGGCATTGAAACACATTGTATAGGTGAAGTTGTGATACTTAGCCACAAGATACTCAAAAGTTAGGAATTATCTATTCCAGTTTAAGTACATTTCTAATGATGTGATAGTCTTGATTACTGCTGAACAACCTCCTTACCTAAATATTAACTTCTGCACTGCCTCAGTAAGGATCCTTCATTCAATCTGATTAAGGAGTGCCTGTAGAGGGCACTGTGCTGAAATAGATTTCTAACTATGTTCCAATGTCCAGGGCATGGGAAGTCTGTGGGAAAGTGTAAGGGTAATGAACAACTGGCACCATTCTTTCGCTGCTGACCACAAATTTCAGACCATTTTAATATGTAAGATAAGTATTGTCCAAAGAAAGCAGAGTATAAGCTCAGCAATCTGCACTCAAAATGATCAGTGGAATTAAAATGGGTATGAGAAAAATAATGTACGCAAAACTTTGAGGCTAAAGTGAAGAGAAACACCATTGCAAACGGTTTGAAAATCTTTAAACATGCTTAAAGATGTATGATGAGTGTAAATAGTGGCCGAGAGAGAAGCATAACATCAAACAATAGAACTTTCTTCACGAACGAATAACTGGTTAAAGAGGAAGTTCAAACTCAAAGGTAAAAGTGGTGGACTAATTGAAGACAGCTGGAAAAAAATTGAATTACTTGTTTATTTCTTAGAATTATTGATGGGATGAAAGTGTTAGTTTTAGGATTGAATTGTAGAATGGAATTTTAGAAATTTCATTAGGATGACACTGAGGTCACCAGCTTTGTATTCTCTATTGGGCCAAGTATGTGACTTCTACTGATGTAAAAATAATAGCACTGATCTCTTTTGGATGGCTTGCACTACGTTGAGAAGTTAGGACAGGAGCTCCTTAGGTATGTATAAATATTTGCAGCAGTGCACCATGCTAAGAGTTTTTAAAATCTGCTGGGATGGTATAAGTTGGACTGAGGAAAAAAAAAATAGAAACAAGAAACACAGAAGTAATTGAGCTAATAATGCGTTCATGGTACACGAGTCAGGACTGCTGCCCTGACTCTGCCTGCGCTCAAAATAAGTTGGCCTTGCATGATGATCAAGTCAGTTCATTGAAGTACTTTCTGCTGCCCTGAGGGAATAATGTGCATGTGTTTGAAGCATTGAGTGGTTCAGATGCTAGTGACCTCTTAAAGGGGAGTTGATCACCCATGACCCACAGTACTTCCCCATCTAGGTTACGTGAATTAAAATAAAGGACTTCTGTGAGGTGGCACTAGAGAGAGGGAGGGCCACTGGAATGAAGATCTCAAATTTTTCAATGGGCCTGCTCCTTCAGCATCCATATTGACAGGGGTACTGTATCTGGAGTACTACTCAGATGTTCCACTTGCACTATGATAAAAATTTTCCCACACCATCCACCTCATCTCATTTGTCTAAGCCATTTCTGAAGCCATAATGAACCACGATAATATATTGCACATAGGCTTGTGCACTGACAGAATTATGGTGTGCTAAGTGCCTCAAGTGTCTTATAACCCTTGGCCCAGTATGCCTAATAAGGCAACTAGCATCATATTGTCTTGAGGAGCATTATAGCCTTTAACAGTGAGAGCGAGAGGAGCAGCGGGGCCATTAGCAGTGAGAGAGCGAGAGGAGCAGTGGGGCCAGTAACAGCGAAAGAGTGCAAGAAGAGAGAGACCATTAAAGAGCATGGAGAGAGGCAAGAGACCATTAAAGAACGCAGAGAGCAACTGATTGGTGAGCAGGATTGAGTATGTCTCATCTTTAAAAGTAAGATCTTTGTGTTTAGGTCCCTAGTTTTTAGAAAATTTTTCTCTTATCTTAAAAATAGCTTAAGTATGAGATCGATACCGGTGTGTTTTTTTTAAAAAGGTTACAATGAAGTGTAAAGAGCGGGGGATTCTTCAAGTGTAAAGAGCAGAGATACTAGAGTAACTAAGTAATTAATAAAATACAATAGCGATGGTAGGACAGGTGATATGTTGCTGCCGCAGCATGTGGGAGCTACAGGACACCAAGGCAATCCAGGGTAAACATGTCTGTAATAAGTGTTTACAGCTTGAAGAACTTTGGATCCGTTAAGGAGCTGGAGTCCGAGCTGCAGACATTGCGCCACATCAGGAAGGGGGAAAATTACCTGGACGCTTTGTTACAAGAGGTGGCTACACCCCTCAGGTAATTCAAACCTGGTCTGTGATCAGAAACAGGAGGGTGTGGCTGCAGGTGAAGCAGGTATGGGGACCCAGTGGGTAGCGTTTGAGGCTCCTCGGCCCCTGCAACTATCCAACAGCTACGAGGTTCTTGCAAGCTGTGTGGACAAGAGCGGGGACTACATGGAAGATGAGCGAACTGACCACGGCACCGTGGCACAGGAAGCCATTCAAGTTGGAGGAGGAAATAGGAACGTAGTAGTGGTAGGAGGCAGTATAATTCGGGGGATAGATACTGTTCTCTGCAGCCATGAGTGTGAGTGCCGAAGGCTCTGTTGCCTGCCCGATGCCAGGGTTAAGGACATCTCCACAGGCTGGAGAGGAACTTGGAGTGGGGCAGGAGGGATCCAGTTGTTGTCCAGGTTGGTACCAATGACATTGATAGGACTAGTAAGGAGGCTTTGCTGAAAGAATTTGAACAGTTAAGAGCTAAATTAAACAGAAGAACCTCCAAGGTGTAATCTCAGGATTATTACCTGAGCCACAGGCAAACTGGCATAGGGTAAATAAAGTCGGGGAGTTAAATTTGTAGCTCAAAGACTGGTGTGGGAGGAATGGGTTTTAGTTCATGGGACACTGGCACCAGTACTGGGGTAAAAGGGAGCTGTTCTGGTGGGATGAGCTTCACTTGAACTGTGCTGGGACCAGTGTCCTGGCAAATCAAATAACTAGGGCTCTAGGCGAGGTGGGGTTAAGGGTTGAAGAGAGCTAACAAAGGAAACGGATATGGCAGCATTGCAGGGCAGCTAATTTAGCTATTGATACCCAGAGTGTGACAGGAAGGAACAGAGTGTAAAAAAGAAACAGCAAATCATGTCAAAAGGGGAAAAAATAGTTAAAAAGGCGAAATTAATAGCTCTTTTCTTAAATGCATGTAGTATTCAGAACAAAGTAAAAAGAGGTTAATGGGTATGACCTTATAGCTGTGACGGAGACGTGCTTACAAGGAGATCAAAGCTGGGAACTAAATATTCAGGGGTATGTGGCTTTTTGAAAGGACAGGCAGGGAGGAAAGGGTGATAGGGTAGTTTACTTAGTACGAGAAGGAATAATTACAATAGCAAGAAATAATCTTGGATTGGAAGATGTAGAATCCATATGGGTGGTAAATAACAAGGGGAAGAACACGCTTGGTGGGAGTAGTCTATAGGTCCCCTAACAGTATCTATTCTGTAGGACAGAGAAATCAGGAAGTAATGAGAACATGTAAAAAAGGCAGTACGTTAATCATGGATGACTTAACTCTTCATGTAGATTGGGAAAATCAAATTGACAGAGGCAGCCACAAGTAAGAATTCATAGTGTATTCAGGACAGTTTCCTAGAACAATATGTTGTGGATCCAACCAGGAATCGGGCTCTTTTGAACCTAGTAATGTATAATGAAGCAGGTTTAATAAACAATCTCAGAGTAAAAGAACCCCTAGGAAACAGTGACCATAACATGGTAGAATTCAGCATTCATTTTGTGAGTGAGAAACTTGGATTGTGAAGAATTGTGCTAAACTTAAATAAGGGTAATTACAAAGGAATGAGGGCAGAGTTGGCTGGAGTGGACTAGGAAAGCAGTTTAGCAGAAAAGACGGTTGATGAACAATGGCAGACATTTGAGAAAATAGTTCATGACTCACAACAAAGGTATATCCCAGTGAGGAGGAAGGATTTTAGGAAGGGGTAAACTAGCCATGGTTAACCAAGGAAGTTAAGGATAGTGTCAAACTGAAAGAAAAAGCATACGTGGTAAAGGTTAGTGGTAACTCAGAGGATTGGGAAAGGTTTTAAAAAGCAACAAAAAATGACCAAAAAATAATGAGAGAAAATAAACTTTGAGGGTCAACTAACAAATAATATAAAAATGGACAGTAAGAGCTTCTTTAAATAAATGAAAAAGAAGAGAGAGGCCAAAGTGAACATAGGCCCCTTAGAGAATAGGGCTGGGGAAATAATAATGGGGACCCAGGAAATGGCAGAGGAGTTGAATAAATACTTTCCATCAGTCTTCACAGTAGAAGACACTTATAGCAGTTCAAAAATACTAAATCAAGGGGCAAAGGGATGGAGGAAATAAATACAACAACTACCACCAGAGAAAAAGTATTAGGGAAACTAATGGGGTTAGAGGCTGATCCGATGGGTTGCATCCTAGGATATTAGAGGAAGTAGCTACACAAATAGTGGATGCACTGGTAGTAATCTTCCAAGAATCCTTAGATTCTGGAGAAGTGCCAATGAACACCCTTATTCAAAAAGAGAGGGAGATTTTAAAAAAAAAACAGGTAACTATAGGCCAGTTAGCTTAACATCGTCAATGGGAAATTGTTAGTTTATTATCAAGGGATGTAATAGCAAAGCTTTTAGGATTGCATAATATAATCAAGCAGAGTCAGCATGGCTTCATGAAAAGGAAATCATGCCTGACAAATTTATTAGAATTCTTTGAGGAGGTAAGAAGCAGGATAGATAAAGGGGAACCAGTAGATGTAATATATTTGGATTTCCAAAAAACGTTCAATATGGTACAGCATATAAGCTGTATAATACTTAATAAGATAAGGGCCCATGGAGTTGGCGATAGTATTATAATATGGATAGAGGATTGACTAATAGAAGACAGAGTTGGGATATGGGGGGCAATTTCAGGATGGCAAACAGTAGCTAGTGGAGTGCCACAGGGATTAGTGCTGGGGCCACAAATATTTACAGTATTAATGACTCAGATGAGGGAAGTGAATGTACTGTTGCCAAGTTGCGGATGACACAAAAATGGGTGGGAAGGCAAGTTGTGAGAGTGACACAGTAATATAGACAGGTTAATTGAGCGGGCAAAAACTTGGCAGATGGAATATGATGTGGCATTTTGGCAGGAAGAATAAAGGAGCTGAATATTATTTAAATGGAGAAAGACTGCAGAAAGCTACAGCACAGAGATTTGAGAGTCCTTGTGCATGAATCCCAAAAAGCTAACATACAAGCTCAACAGGTAATAGGAAAGGCAAATGGAATGTTGGCCTTTATTTCAAAGGGAATGGAGTATAAAAATAGGGAAATCTTACTAAAACTATACAAGGTACTAGTTAGACCACACCTAGAGTACTGTGGACAGTTTTAGTTCCCTTATCTAAGGAAAGGAATACTGGCATTGATGGCCAGAGAATGTTCACCAGGTTAATCCTGGGTATGGAGAGATTTTCTTATGAGGAGAGGTTGAGTAGTTTGGGCTTGCACTCACTGGAGTTTAGAAGAATGAGAGGCGACCTTATTGAAACATAAGATTCTTAGAGGGCTTGACAGGGTAGTTGCTGAGAGGTTGTTTACCCTTGTGGGAGAGTCTAGGACCAGAGGGCATAATCTCAGAGTAAGGGGGTGCCCATTTAAGACAGAGATAAGGAAGGATTTCTCTGAGGGTAGTTAATCTGTGGAATTCTTGACTGCAGAGGCCTGTAGAGGCTGGGCCCTTAAGTATGTTCAAGGCTGAGATAGACAGATTTTTAATCAGTAAGGGAATCAAGGGTTATGGAGAAAAGGCAGCAAAGTGGAGTTGAGGATTATCAAATCAGCCATGATCTCATTGGTGGAGCAGGCTCAATGGGCCAAATGGCCTACTTCTCCTGCTGTTATGGTTTGCCTGTGAGGAAGAGCTGAGTGGACTGCTATTGGGGTCAATGCTTGGAGCACTTTTGTTTCTTATTTGCATAAATGACCTGATGCAGAAACCACTTGCAGGTAACTCTTGAGGAGGGAATGCAGTGGAAATAGGGAAATTTGCTAATGGAAAGAAAATGCTAAAATAAATATGGAAAAAGTATTGCTTTTTGAATGAAAGAATGAAAAGCATAAACAACATGAGGGAGAGTGGTATTATCTCAGGAAGACTTTTGAAAGGAATCTACGAGGGGTGTCTGGAACAGAAGTAGTCTGGCCCATCGTCCCTGCACTGACTCTTCGAAAAATTGGCAAATTCCTCTAAGCTAATACTCCATTAATTTTTAACCCTGTTAAATTGTATGCCTCAGTTTTCCACACCTACCTCTAGTGTATGGCAGTCAATATCTACACCTAAAGCTGTTTGAGAATACATCAGAACACTGGGTGGAACAACATAATTGGCTAATCACTCTGCTTTAAATTGAGCTGGTATTGAAAACTTTAGGATTATGTATTGGCATATTAAGAAACAGTAATTACACTCCAATCAGCCTGTATTCTGAATTGTACATGAACATTTTTAAGCAGGAGCTGCTGGACAGTGATTTGATAAGTAATCCTAGCTAATTTTTTTCTTTTTGACTCTATTAAGGCCAATTCTGTCCCTACTGCTGCACCAGCACATGGCAGCAAATAAGGTAGGCAATTGAAATGCAAGTTTGAGATGCCTGTCCTTTTGACAGGCACCTAAGTGACTGACTTCCCACATGCTTTAATTGTACCTCTCAAAAGGGCATTTTCACAATTTTCTGGCTTTCATTTTGCATGCCAATGGTACTTAAAACATGAGGATTCTTGTACCGCAAGATATGTGAATTTGATTTTTATCCCCCTCATTCTTGTGTAGGTAATCAAGTTTTCTTTTTAAATGCATGTTTTAAAAGTTAGCCAGCAAAGTAGAAAGAATATGGAAAATAGACCTTGTAGATATATAACTGCTTCTTGTGCCCCCTTCCTTGTTTTACAACTATAACTTTGTAAGTTTATGAAACTACAATCTCTCTGTCTTGGTGAGAATTCAAAGATGATGGTTTCCATTTTGGTTGAGTTAAGGTAAATTTTAGCTCCATCAAAACTTGAAGTCAGAAAGGCAGCTTAACAGTGTCAGTAGTTCTCTTGGTGTTGAAGTTACTGGAAAGATGTAAAAAGATGTTGGATGCAGGTGAAAGCGGACCAAGGCCTTGTTACTGGAAGTAGTTTGCTCTGATGTCACCCAGGAGTAGAATGAAGATGATAAATGAGAGGACAAAGTTTTTGAGCCTTGGTTGTGCAAAGGTAGCCATGCAGGTGTGAGGCTCAATGAGGTGCTGTGGGCCATCAGCAGCAGCAGAATTGTACTTTAACACAACCTGTAACCTCATGGCCCGGCATGTCCCACACTCTACCATTACCATCAAGTCAGGGGATCAACTCTCGTTCGATGAAGAGTGCAGGAGGGCATGCCAGGAGCAGCACCAGGCTTACCTAAAAATGAGCTGTCAACCTGGTGAAACTAACACAAGACTATTTGCATAAGGAGCAAGTGATAAAGCTAAGCAATCCCACAACCAGTGGATCAGATCTAATCTCTGCAGTCCTACCACATCCAGCCAAGAATGGTGGTGGATAATTAAACAACTCACTGGAGGAGACGGCTCCACAAATATCCCCATCCTCAATGATGGGGGAGCCAGTGCAAAAGATAACGCTGAAGCATTTGCTACAATCTTCAGCCAGAAGTGCCGAGTGGATGATCCATCTCAGCCTCTTCTGGAAGTCCCCAGCATGAAAGATGCCAGTTTTCAGTTCTCTCCGTGATATCAAGAAATGGCTGAAGGCACTGGATGCTGCAAAGGCTATGGGCCTTGACAGTATCCCGGCAATATCACTAAAGGCTTGTGCTCCAGAACTTGCCATGCCCCTAGCCAAGCTGTTTCTGTACAGCTACAACACTGGCATCTATCCGGCTATGTGGAAAATTTCCCAGATACGTCCTGCACACAAAAAGCAGAACAAATTTAATTCGGCCAGTTACCGCCCCACCAGTCTGCTCTCAATCATCAGTAAAGTAATGGAAGGGGTCATCAACAGTGCTATCAAGTGGCACTTGCTTAGCAATAACCTGCCACTCAATTCCTGACCTCATTTACAGCCTTGGGTCAAACATGGACAAAAGAGCTGAACTCATGAGGTGAGAGTGACTGCCCCTGACATCAAGGCCACATATGACTGAGTGTGACATCAAGGAGCCCTAGCAAAACTGAAATCAATGGAAATCAGGGAGAAAACTCTTTGCTGGTTGGAGTCATACCTAGCACAAAGGAAGATGGTTGTGGTTGTTGGTCAGTCATCTCAGCTTCAGGACATCACTGCTGGAGTTGCTCAGGGTAGTGTGCTTGGACCAACCATCTTCAGCTGCTTCATCAATGACCTTCCTTCCATCATAAGGTCAGAAGTGGGGATGTTCGCTCATCATTGCAATATGTTCACCATTCACGACCCTCAGATATTGAAGCAGTCCATATCCAAATGCAGCAAGACCTGGGCAATATCCAGGCTTGGGGTGACAACTAACATTCGCGCCACACAAGTACCAAGAAATGACCATCTCAAACTGAATGCCCACTATCAACATCCTTGGGTTTACCATTGACCAAAAATGAATTGGACTAGCCATATAAATACTGTGGCTACAGGAGCAAGTCAGAAGCTAGGAATCATGTGACGAGTAACTCATCTGCTGACTCCCTTTAGCCTGTCACCTATCAACAAGGCATAAGTCAGGAGTGTGATGGAATACTTCCCATTTGCCTGGATGAGTACAGCTCCCACAACACTCAAGACGTTTGGCACCGCCCAGTACAAAGCAGCCTGCTTGATTGGCACCACATCCACAGGCATTCACACCTTCCACCACCAACACACAGTAGCAGCAGTGTGTACCATCTACAAGATGCACTGCAGGAATTCACCAGTGCAACTTTGACATCACCTTCCAAACCCACAACCACTACCATCTAGAAGGACAAAGGCAGCAGATAGATGGGAACACCACCACTTGGAAGCTCCCCTCCAAGTCACTCACCATCCTGACTTGGAAATATATTGCCGTTCCTTCACAGTTGCTGGGTCAAAATCCTGGAACTCCCTTCCTAACAGCAATGTGGGTGTATCTACGCCACATGGACTGCAGCGGTTCAAGAAGGCAGCTCACCACCACCCTCCCGAGGGCCACTAGGGATGGGTAATAAGTGCTGGCCCAGCCAACAAAGCCCACATCCCGTGAATGTATTTTTAAAAAAAACAAGTTGTAATGAGGACATGATGTAGTGAAGATGAACCATGTGAAGGTGTGGCAAAAGAAAATAGAATAGCTGAAACTATTGAACCTCAGAGGATGAGAGCACCAACAGATCATATTCTCACAGGGTGTTATTACCAAACTTCTGTGCAATGAGTAGGATGGAAGGACGGTTGTAATAACTTCAGAAAGTTTTCGAAGCTTTCTGTTTGGTTCCTTCCTGCCCTACCCTGAACTTGTATCTTCCTCCACTTTCTCTCCCATCTACCTTCATACCCTCTAAAATCCACCACCTGCTCCCTTAACCCTATTCCCATTAAACCGACCCAACTTCCTCCCCTGGCTTCCATGTTAGCTGATATTATTGAAGCTTTTGTCTCCTTGGGTACTGTCCCCCCTTTCCTGCATTTCTGCTGTCACCACCCCTCTCTTTAAAAACAGCTTTTGATTCCTTTGTCCCTGCAAATTTCAGCCCCATCTCCAACCCACCCTTTCCTATCGAAGGTCACCTCCAAACCGGTGTGCATCTTTCCCAGAATTTCATGTCTGAATCTTTCCAATCCCTTGCCATAATCAAGTCACAAATGTCAACCTATGTGACTGTGATAATCTATTTCCTCTAATCTGTCTAGAGCCTTTTGTATGGTTGACCCACATCATCCTCCTCCAGCACCTCTCCACTGTCATCCAGCTGTGTGGGACTGCACTTGCCTGATTTGATTTTTATCGATCCAGTTAGAGTCAATCACCTGTAGTGGCTTTTCTGCCTGCTCCCGCATTATTAATTCTGATGTCTTGTAAGAATCTACCCTTGCCCCCTTCCTATTTCTGATCCGTATGCTGCCCCTCAGCAGCAACTCCCTAAAATGCAGCTTTAGTTTTCACATGCATGTTGATGACATTCAGCACCAGCTCATCATCACTCAGGCCCTCCTGTTAAGAAATAGAGTTTAAGTAGGTTGTATTTGTATTTGGGTGTGTTAGGAGTAAGGTACATCTTAAGTTTAAGTTTTAGCTTTAATGTTTAAGTTTGGTTTATATTTGTATGTTAAGAAAAGAAGTTGAGTTTTAGTTTCACTTTAAAAGGTACCTCTTTTAATGAAGCTTTTATGTCTCTTGAAGAGGAGTTAAAGTAAACGAGAGTAGAAGAAAAATGTGCTGTTGTCTAGCAACAGGGGTCCAGAGAAGGAGGCCCCACAGAAACAGAAAAGTAGTTTCAGTTCAGTTGAAAGCAGTTTGAGTTCAGTTGGAGCCAGGATTCCAAAGAGGCTGGACAACAAAGGGACAGAAAGCAAGTCCCATACTAAAGTTGCTGCCAGGGAAAGCTGGACAAGAGAGGAAACTGCAGAAGCAGTTTCCAGAAACTAAAGAAGAAAGTCCCAAAACTCAAGGTAGTGGAACAGGAAAAGTCCCAAGAGTACAGTCAAGTCACAGGACAAGGACAGGAATCTGGAAGAGGTTCTGCTCTGTGGAAGTGAAAATAAGGAGCAGAGAGGAAGGCTTCAAGCTTAAAGGAAGAAAGTTGCAGGATGCAGATTTAAGCAATATAGGTGTACGAGAAGCCGGAAGATCCAAGGATGCAGCTGAAGGTCTGTAACTCTCTACAATGGGCACTTGAAGCAGTGGTGTTCTATTGGAACTGCTGAGTCAGTGAGTGTGTGTGTGTGTGTGTGTGTGTGTGTGTGTGGGGAAGAAAGCTTGAATCCACGTGGCGATCCAGGGGAGAAGAACATCAGAAGGAGAGTTCAAAACCCTAGAAGTGGACCCTTGCAGAAGGCGTTTGGGAGAAGATTCCAAAGCAAGTTCTTGGAGAGCGGAGAATGGAACCCCTTATGTGAAAAACTGAGTTTAATGAGACCGTTTGGCTCACGTTGTGACAAGCGTCTTGGGAGTTGATGAGAGATCCATAGCATCTGTTTTGGGTGTCCTCTATCAATTGGTTTGAGTGTGGGTTGCCTGACAAAAGGTTGCCTATTGGTTCACATGACTGTACTTTGAACATGAGAGTATAAGAGAGCTTTTGTAACTTGTATTATCCTTATGAACCTGTATATATCTGCAAAGGTATAGTTGTGGGTGAAGGAGTATTGTAATATAGTTCATTTTTTCTTGTTTAATAAATGTTTTATTCTTTTGTTAAAAGTTCATCAGTGACCCCTGTGACTCTGTTCAGTAGCCACTCTCCATGGATCTAAACAAAAAATAAAAGCTAGAATCTATCAAGCCGGGTTCTGCCATGGGATTTGGCTTGTCCAGTAGTAACATCAACTAGGATCGTAATAATCGACTGTCTCTAAATTTTCAAACTACTTTTCTGATATCCACTAAAAGTTTCTTCCAGCTACATATTGGGAAGAGCAAAGCCATTGCCTTCTCTCGCTGCCACAAACTCTGCTCTCTAGCCATCAAATCCACCCCTCTCCCTGGCAACTGTATGATACTATATCAGATTATTCCCAATCTTGGTATTGTACATGACCAGAGATGAGCTTCTGACCAGCTAATTGCACCGACATTAAGTTTGTATATGTGGAAGAGCGGGCCCCACCGGCTGGGCGGTGGGCGGGCAGCCAACCCCCACTGCCAGTTCGGGGCCCGCCACCATTTTGAGTGGGCGGGCCGATTAAGGCCCACCCAGTGACCTGCCCGACAGGAAGTGCTATGCGCTACCTGTGAGGAGGAGGGGGGGATCCCCAACTATCAAAGTGCGCTCTTTTGTGCATGCGCACAAAAGTGCGCACTGCTCCCTGAGGCAAAGTGCTGTCTCAGGGAGTTTACTGACAGGTGAGAAAATTCAAAAAATAGAGAAATATTAAAATTATTAACATGTCCCCCTCATGTGACAATGTCACACGAGATGAAACATGTTAATGAGGAACACACAAAGTTTATTAAATTTTTTAAAAATGGACATGAAATTTCATCCCGCCAGTGGATGAAGTTTCATGAATAAGCAGGCTCCTGGCCTGCCCGCCAGCCTTAATCGTGGACGGGCAGGGTCTTTAACAAGGTTAATTAGCCTGTCAATGGCCTTAATTGGCCATTGACAAGTCGGTGGGTGGATGGTTGATTTCGCTGTCCGCCCACCTTCCTGAAGATTTAAATGGACCGGGATGACGTCGGGGGTTCCTCCTGACACCATCCCACGTCATTTTCCCCTTGGCGAGCAGGCCCTGCTCCCAAATTGCCACGGGGAAAATCCTGGCCCTTGTCTTAACTCACACCAAGTTCTGTTCTCCCATCACCCCTGAGCTCAGCAGTATCTTGGATTTTAGCTTTCTCATCTTTGTTTTCAAAATTCGCCGCTGCCTCATCCCTCCCTAGCTCTGTAATCTCCTCCAACCCTCCAAGATATCTGCATTCCTCCAATTCTAGTCTCATGAGCATCCCCGATTTTAATTGCTTTAGTATTGCTGGCCATGCCTTCAGCTGCCAAGATAGTAAGTTCTAGAATTCCCTCTCTACACCTTTTCACCTCTCTACATCTCTTCCCTCCTTTAAAATGTTCCTTAAAATGACTAATGACACTTTTTGACCAAGCTTTTGGTCATTTGCCTTTGTGGCTTGGTGTCACATTATGTTGTACATTCCTATGAAATGCCTTGCGTTGCTTTACTATGTTAAAAGGTGCTATCTAAATACAATCTGTTGTGGCTGCCATTGCATTGTTTTCCTGTGCATTGTATCAGAGTTGGGGATGATGAGGCAGCCATGTTTGCTCCCAGCAAAATTTGACAGAAGTCTCAACACTAATGTAATCCCAAGTTGAGGTCATAACTCTGTCCAAGTAGGAAAAGTAAGGAGGAGTCATCCTAGCTGTTTTGTGTACCTCTAAATAGCTTATTCGAGCACATTGGTAGATACTTGAAAGCAAATGACATTTAAGCCATCAGGCAGGAAATGGCATGTTGTCCTATAATAAAATCCCTCACTGGCAGATGTTGAAAAGAAGTACAAAATAACTTCCTCCTAGCCCTGACTTCATCAAAAAAAAATTGAATTTCCATTTTTAAAAAAAGGCATAATTCTTGCTACCCTCTATTGGTCAAAATAAACTTAAAATCCTGATAGTTCTCTGAGAACTGATGCTGCTTTAGGAAATGGCTATATTATATGTAGGTTAGGCAGTAAGAGACTGCTACACCAGCTAATCATTTCAGAATGATGTATAGGAATGATAAGCTGAACAAAAGGCAATAGTTTGATCAAGTAAAGGGCTATATCTTGGTCACTAAGCAACCATTAGACCAGTTGTTAAACTCATATGAAGGCCTAGGCCTGCAGGAATTGGGGAAATGTTTCTCTGCTTAATTTGCATCTTGGATTTCATCAACTGATTACCTAATTGCACCTCAGTGAATTGAGTCTGCATTTTATTGGCCATTAAGATAAGTTGTTCAAGCTTTTATTCCATTTTTTTGACTGGCTGTGTATTTTGGAATTTTAGTTCAGAATAAGGGCCGGCCATTTAAGATTGACATGAGGAGTTGCTTCACTGAGTGGTGAACCTTTGGAATTCTCTACCCCAGATGGCTGTGGAAGCTCAGTCACTGAGCATGTACAAGGCAGAAATAGATAGATTTCTGGATGCTAATGACATCGAGGGATATGGAGGTAGTGGGCAAAATGGCATAGAGGTAAATGATCAGCCATGACCTGTTTGAATAGTGGAGCAGGCTCAACGGGCCAAATGGCCTACTCCAGTGTTCTAGTTAAAGGAGACCACATTAGCATTGAGATAATAAAAATAAACGTGCAAAAGTCAAGCAGCTCACTCTTTGGAGACCAAGACGATCTGTCAATGTTCCCTGTAGTTCTGCTGAAGAAGGATATGCTTAAAGTCCTGCCTGTGTTGAGTGTGATTTTTTTGCAAGATTGGATTATTGCTATTTGACACCTTGGTAACTTGTGATCCATTTATTAGTCATTATTGTCACCTTGGAAAGTGACCGGGATTATGTATGCTTCCTTGTGTAGTCTGTACATTACCTGTTGTAATTGGTACATGCTCCACAGATGTTTTATCCTACTTACTGTGGAAAAATGCATCTTGAAAGCAAGTGACAGTTAGATTAGCCTATATCATCATCTTTATGCACTCCCTTGGGATCAAGGATGACTTGCTTCCACTCTGGTTCTGAGATGGCTGATAAGTCTAATGTGCAATCTACAGACTCTGCCGTATGCAGAGTAGGTGATGCTTGAAGGGTTGGGTAGATGAGTATGGAGGTTTGTGCATTCTCTGATGCCTTGACTTTGTCTCTGTGTATTCCTGATGAAGTGTCTTGATGTGATTGGCGCTTTCCCAAATGAACCTTCTCAGTTTTGGTTGGTCATGAGCCAGGGACTCCCATATGTTGATAGGGATATTTTATTTCTTCTGAGAAGCTTTGAGGACGTCCCTAAAATGTTTGTTGTCCTCCTGGGAACCTCCTGCCACGACAGAGTTCTAAGTAGAATGGTAGCTTCAGGAGTCTGGTGTCAGGCATACAAATAACATGCCCTGCCCAATGAAGCTGGTTTTAAGCGATTAGCACCTTGGTGCTGAGCATGTTGGCTTGGGATGGACTGCTGCTTTTAGACCATCCTTCTTGCCATTGGATTTGGAGGGTCTCGTGAAGGCATCTTTGGTGGTACTTTTCCAGTGTTTTGAGGTGCCTGCTATGGTTTGTCCTAGCCTCCAAAGCATCCTAGCCTCCGAAGCATATAAGAACACACAGATCACTGCTGTCTGGTAAACCATGACGTTAGTCTCAGGTTTCAGATCCTTGTCCCCATATGCCTTTTGCCAGTCAGCCGAGGGCTGAGCTGGCACATTGGAGGTGATGATGAATTTTGTCACTTATGTCTGACTTCGTTGAGAGGAGGCTCCCAAGGTACAGAAAATTGTCCAAGTTTTTCAGGATCTCTCTGTTGTGCTATTGAAGCTAATTGGAAAGAAAATCTTAGTTTTCTGGATGTTTAGTGAAAGGCTGATTTTCTTCTGTTTCGAAGGTGTCAGCGCTGACCTGGAGCTCTATTTTGGAGTTTGCATGCACTCGAGCGTTATCTGCATACTGGAACTTAACTGAAGTTGGAGTGATTTTGGTTTTGGGTTGAAGTGGCCTAAGTTGAACAGTTTCCCGTCCATTCTTCAAATTATCTCCACACCTGTGGGCAATTTGCTGGGGATGTGATGAGGTTTCATAGCGAGGAAGATGGGGAAGAGTGTTGGTGTGATGACACAGCCTTGTTTGACCCCAGTCTTCACTGAGATAGGGTCTGTGGTGGTTCGTTGGTGAGGATCGTGGCTTGAATCTCATCATGGAGGATGGTGACAAATTTCTGATAGCCAAATTTGAAGAGAGTGCTTCATAAGCTTTCAAAATTGACAAAGTCAAAGGCTTTCATAGGTTGAAGAAGGCCATATATAGCAGTTGGTGCTGCTCCTTGCATTTTGGTTGGATTTGCCACACAGTGAAGATAATGTCTGTGGTGCCTCTCGATGGGTGAAAACTGCACTGTGACCCTGGAGGGAAATCTTTGGCCATTGGGAGGAGGCAATGAGGAGGATCCTTGTAATCTTTTTTGTGGCAGGTCATTAGCCTATGTGGCGATGTAATCATTTGAATGGGGAAACCAAAGACAGAAAGATCTGCATCAGTGGGAATTATGAGGCTTGTGCTCTTTGGTCTAGCATAGAATGCTCAGAATAGTCGATTGTTGTGGCATAATTCTTTTGACCTACATTCCTCCATGTTTCATCTTCAAGAATGGTGTAATTTGAAGAACATGAATGGAATGTTTTTGGTTGCTCATATCACCCCCTCCCCCCGCAACTCCCCCAAGCACATATGGGCACATTCAGTGATAGCTCTACCATGTACTTTACCACCGCCCTAAAATCCATAACCACAACAAGTGTTACCAGACTGCATGACCAGTCACAAGTTGTGAATGAGCCAGAGCCTTGCTTAACGAAGGACTGAAGCCGTCTTATTTGGCTCCTGTGAAAAGCTGCATGTCTTTATCACAATTTCTTCCTCCTGTCTGGCTCTTTACTTGGGCCAAATAATGCACAATTTCCTGCTTTAAAATGAGACCTCACTTGACTTGCAAAACACTGCGGATGCTGGAATTCTGTCTGAAATGAATACAAAGTTCTGTTGAAAGGTCACAGACCTGAAACATGAGCACTGTTTCTCTACACAGATGCTGTCAGACCTGCGGAGTATTTCCAACATTTTCTGGTTTTACTTCACTTGACAGTTTTGGTTTTGTGAATGGCAAACTCTGTTGGGTGGGTTTTCCTACTAAAAGATTGTTTGCATATTCAGAGCAAAGCAATAGTCATGGCAGACAGTGAGGTTCAATTCCATCAGGCTGTTGTATCAGTACAAAAACAAAACACACTGGATGCAGGAAATCTGAAATAAATAGAAACAGAAAATGCTAAAAATACTTAGGTCAGGCAGCGTCTGTGCTGAAACAGCTAGCATTTCGGGTCAGACTCATTGTCTGCGTTTTCTTATGCACTATATCAAAGCTCCTTTTCTGTTAGGAACAGCATTCTGTTATGGTTCATAGTTGAGAATTGTAGACAGTGATGATATGTTACCTCTTAAATTCCAATCTCAATGTGGCAATTGAATCTGGTATGCTACATGATAAATCAACCACCCTTCCTTTCAATTTACAGCTAAGATGAAAGGCCATAGAAATAATCCTTAGATTTTTTGTAAAGCTTAAGAGTTGACATTTCAAAGCTATTGATAATCCTTTATTCAGTCATGTGAATAAGAATTTTTGATCATTTGTGTCCAAATTGTTTCTCTATCTAGTAATTGCTGCAATTTGTGATTGATTTTAATGCAAAGACGTGTGATGCTGAGTAAAGTCTTGGCCAAGGATCTTGTTTGGGCGCAACCTTCATCATGCAGAGGTCATTGCTGAAGGAGATTTACTCAAGGTTGTGGAGAATGGCAAATGGTGGGGATAAGTTCCTTCATCCTTTGTACATATAAAGTTCCTCAGTTTGGGGGTAAAGTCAGCTTTTGCATACTAAGTTTACCATCTTTTGGATTCTGCAGTAACTGGATTAATCAGTGTCACAGTTAGTAATTAACATAGGCATGCAAATAATACAAAGCACAAAAGCAAATTAAGAAATAGGGGTAGGTATAGGCCAAATGACCCCTTGAGTCTGCTCTGCCTTTCAATAACATGGCTGACCTTGAACCTCAAACCACTTTTCTGATCGCAGTTTTCCTTGTTTCCCTTCAACTCCAACAATTTATCAATCTTAGCCTTGAATATACTTGATCACTGCATATCCATGGCCCTCTAGAGTAGAGAATTCTAAAGGTTCACAGCATCTGAATGATGAAATTTCCCCTGGCCTTAGGCCTAAATGGTGAGCTCCTATGCTGAGACAATGCCCGCTAGTTCTAAATCACCAGTCAGGGAAACTGCCTCTTATTCACACGGCATTTTTGAAAAGAACACATCCAATAATGAGCCACTTTAATACATTTATTTATAACAGTTACAATATACATATCTCTGAAAATTGTAAACAAATGCAGGTTTTGTGTTGTATGTTATAGAGTACTAAAAAGAACACAAAGTTGTTAAAGACAAAACAAAAGTTCTGATAAAAAAACTGCAATAAAAATAGTTTGATAAGATGATGACTATTTCATGGGCACTATTTCCTTAACTTTTTTGGATTGACTATAGTATGATTTTGATTTACAGGTGGAACCATGCCATTAAGTGTCCAAGCACCACAAATTTCACAGGCACCATTTCTGTTGGATGGTTTTGCATCACAGAGCGTCTTCAATGATCTAGCTTCAGGTAGATTTTTTTACCCCTGGAATTCCAGTGAATGGTCAAATTTATTTCTTACTACTTTTCTCTTCTGAACGCATCTAGGTATAGTTCCATATGTACAGACCATTTTTGTGGCTCTTACCCTAGTGCTTATTTAATTTATTTTTGGAATCTGAGAGTCCCTGGCAAGGTCAGCATTTATTCCCCACCCACCCCTAATTGCCCTTGAGTTGGTGGTGAGTCACCTCCTTGGACCGCTCCTGCCATCCAGGTTGTGATCAGCTGACCCTTCTCACATGGTCACGGTGGCTTATCTATTCCATTTCAACTCTTCTTTCTACTAAAATGTGCCACCTCATACCTATATTGAAATTCATTTGCCATTGCACCCATTCTGCAAGTTTATTAATGTCGGCTTGAAATGTCACATTCTTCCTCAGTATTAACTGTACAGCCCCCCACACCCCCAAATTTTGTATCTGCAAACTTTGAAATTGTACCTTCAGATTTGATTCCAAATTGTAAACAACAGTGGTACCAGCATCGATACCTTGGAACGTCATTTTCTGCCCTTTACCACTGAGTAGCTATGCTTAACCCCTATTCTCTGTTTCTGTTCAGCTTGCTATCCATTCTATTTGTTTCCTACCTTCACATAGTTATGATCCAGTTAGGGACCAATAACACTTTCTTTAAAATAGACAAAATTTGAACTTACAGTTACACACTAAGAATAAAGCCACAAGATTCCATGGTTTCAAACAAAGAGGAAATTATACTCTACCAGAGTCAATTAAGCAAACATTCAATACCCTCTGTCTTCTACTCTAACAACCAGAGGTAAACATGAATTAACAATCAAACTTTGGCCAAACATACCACAAACTGTACATTAAATGGCAGGTGCAACCAGGACAGGTATCTCTAATTTCCCAGCAACCCACTCAGATGTCATACAAATTCTTTTGCCTCCCTTCCAAAGAATTTCAGCTACTCTCCTTCAAAGAGCTAGTCTAATCCCCAGCCAACAGCAGCTCTATTCCACCTGGGTTCCGCGCATAGAATCCTCACCCAAAAGGCAGACTATTCCAGGTCTCTCTCAAATCTGCTCCTAGGTTCAGCCTCCTTGGTTGTTTTTCCCTGCTGAGCTAACCTACTGAAACGGCATCCCCTTGTGTTGACCAGGCTACATACACTCCAGCATCTAAACATAGCTACCTAGCTGCGCTGAGCAGAACATCAGTGCTCCTGGGTTTTCGCCAACTCTCCACTGCACCGAGCAAGCACTGTGCCTGGGTGCCTCTGAGCCCTGACTGTATGGAGCTGATCACATCACTTCAGCTGGCAACCTTCAGTTGCCTCTTCATCCCCAGACTCCTCTTATCATGTAGGCTTCTTTTCGTGTTGTGCCCGAAAACCCTGGTCCCATGGCCGGGTTTTTGTGCCCTCTCCAAGTAGGCTTTCCTTGTGCATGTGCACCCCATTCCTCTTTGCCGTACTCTGCGCTTGAGCCGGAACTCCCAGGCATGCCTGGAATTGTAGTCCTCGGCCTCCAACCAGAAAACCCACAAACCCAAAAATAGATTTCCTCACAACATTATGACCTTAGCAATAGGTCTATTATGCAGTACCAGATCAAGGGCCTTTTGAAAATCTAATACTATTGCATCTACTGCATTACTTTTGCCTACTATTTCTGTTGACGCTTGAAAGAATTCAGTAAGGTTGGCCAAGCATGATCTTTCCTTTTGAAATCCATGATGATTAATTTTTATATTTTCAGTTTCTAGAAGTTTTTCTATTACATCTTTATGTATTAATTCCTTTATTTTACATGCTGCCAACATTAAGCAAATTGGTCCAAAGTTTCCTGGACTTGTTCTAGCTCTCTTAAATGTTGGAATAACATTTCATGTCTTCCAGTCCTTTTGGCTCTGCTCTGTTCACTAATAAATTTTTAGATCTACTTGTATTGGTGCTGCTTCTGTCTTTTCCTAAAACGTGTGAATGCAATCTATCCAGATCAGGGGATTGGCACAGGATGTAGCAGCAGAAAGGAGAATGAAGGTGCACAAAGGATTGGGGGAGACAGATAGCTTACTCTCAGCAGGAGTCAGAGTAAGAGGGAATGCAATAAGATCCAAATTATGTTTACAGTGTGTGTATGTGAACACATGAACTCTAATAAATAAAGTTAGTGAGCTGCAGGCACAGATATCACAAGGGAATGTGATATTGTAATGATGGAGCCATGGCTCAAAGAAGGGCAGGACTGGATACTAAATATTCCTGGATACAAGGTGTTCCAGAAAGATAGGAAAGAAAAGAGGAGGGCTGACAGTATTGATAAGAGAATACTACAGTGTGAAAGAGGATGTCGTAGAGGGGTCAAGGATAGAATCCATTTGGTTGGAGGTATGAAACAATAGAGGTAGCATTACATTTGATGTATTCTGTAAGCCACCAACTAGTGGGAAAGATATGGAGGAGTAAATTTGCAGGGAAATCAGAGGTACACAAACTGTAGAGTTGTGATAATGGAGGATTTTAGTTACCCTTGTATAGACTGGGGTGGTAACAGTGTAAAGGAAGGGGGAATACTTGTTGGAGTGTTCAGTAGAATTTTCTTGATCCGTTTGTTTCTGGCCCAACAAGGAAGGAGGCATTGCAGGATCTGGTTCTGGTGAATGAGGGGATTTAAATGGATTAAGTATCTGTAGAGGAAGGTTTAGGCGATGGTGATTTTAATATCCTAATTTATAGATTAACTATGGAAAAGGAAAAGAAGCAATCCAGAGTAAAAGTAATTAATTGAGCAAGGCTAATTTTATTGAGGTGAGAACAGATCTGACCCAGGTAAATTGGAATCGAGGAATAGCAAGCAAAATTGTAACGGAATAATGGCCGCCTTTAAAGAGAAGATGGTTCAGGTATAATTGTGATATATCCCCATGTAGGGGGAAAAGTAGGGCAAGCAAAGCCAGAGCTCCCTGGATGATAGAACAGGGAGAGAGAGAGTAAGATGAAGCAGCAAAAAGGTGCATGTGACAGACGTGAGGTTGATGAAACAAGTGAGAACCAGGCTGAATATAGAAAGTTCAGAGAGGAAGTGAAAAAGGAAATGAGGGAGACAAGTAGAGGATGAGAACAGATTGGCAGCCAACTAAATTAATCCAAAAATCTTCTATAGGCATATAAATAGTGAAAGGGTGGTGAAAAGATGGGTGGGGCCAATTGAGGACCAAAAAGAGCATCTCTGCATGGAGACAGGGCATGGCTGAGGTAGTAAATGAGTATTGGTATCTTTTTACTAAGGAAGATGATGGCCAAATCAAAGTGAAAGAGGAAGTTGAATCACTGGGTGGGATAAAATCTGATAGAGAAGGTATTAGAAAGGCTGGCTATACTTAAAAATTGACTATTCACCAGGACTGGATCAGGTGTTTTCAGTGCTTGCCATAATTTTCCAATCATCCTCAGACAGGGTGATGCTAGAGGACTGGAGAATTGCAACTGTTTACACTCTTGCTCAGAAAAGGATGCAAGCATAAACCAAGCTTATGACAGGCCAGTCAGTTTAATCTCTGGTGGGAAAGCTTTTAGAAAATGGGTTAAAATTAAGTCATTTAGACAAGGGTGGACTGATGAGGAAAATCAGCACAATTTGTTAATGGCAAATCTTATTTAACTAACTGATTTGAGTTTTTTGAGAGGAACGGCAGGGATGGGGGGAGGTGGGGTTTATGAGGCTAATGCAATTGGTGTGTATATGGACCTCCAAAATGTGTTTGCTAGTGTGTCATATAGGTTTACCAGCAAAGTTGAAGCCCACAGAATAATGGGGAGAGTGGCAGCAGGATATGAAGTTGGCTGAGTGACTGGAAACAGTAGTGAACAGTTGGAACTAGAACCACTGTTTTTCTTGATTGTACATTAATGACCTAGACTTGGGTGTACAGGGCACAATTTTAAAATTTGTAGGTAACACAAACTTGGAAACATTGTGAACTGTGAGGAGGATAGAGATAGATCTCAAGAGGACACGAACTGGTGGAATGGGAAGACATGAGGCGGACAAAATTTAATGCTGAAAAGTATGAGGAATAAGGACAGGCAACATAAGGTATGGGAGGGTAGAAGCCAGGAGCAAAGCTAATTACGTTTTCCAGTTCCAGACGAGAGCAGGAAGTGGCAGCATTAGTCATTGTGCCAGCAAAAGAAGTCAAGGAGGGGGACCTAGGTAGAATTGAAACAAATAATATTCCATGCATGCCACAAAAAGGCAGGCATAACTAGAACCAGTAGAAATTCCTATGGTAGCACCTTTTTGGAACACGTGAGTAGAGTTAAAGGAAATGTTGTTCAATGTGAGAACAAGCTTGGGAGAGTGGTTGATGGGGACAGGTTAGGCCACTGTTCAAGGAAGAATGCCATCGTGATGAGTAATGAAGATGTAGACAGACCTGACATCCATAGTATAAAGGAGATGGTTCGGGCCAAGAAATTGGAAATGGTTAGGCATAATACTATGTTGTCACTAAATACAAATTTTTATTCTACAGGCATTCCACCTGTTACAGCATACTGTAAAGGTGGTTTGAAAATAGAGTTTAACTTCGAACGTTCCAACACGAATCCTAACGTAACTGTTGTCACAATTAATGCTACCAACTCCACAGAAGGAGACATGACTGACTTTGTATTTCAAGCTGCAGTACCAAAGGTATTTATCTGGTTTAATGTACTATTAGGCCAAGGTGATTGTCGTTTAAGGAAATTACCTCACAATTGTCCACTAGCTGGGATGTCAGGTAACAGTGAGCGGGTATTTCATCAGTTTGAACAATGATTTCACAAAGTAAACCACAGCTTGGGCCAAATAGGGTTTTCCAATCTGAATAACATTTGAAGGGTTAGTGGGAAAACAAGGTGACAATCCAAGAAATTCAAATTGAGTATAGTTGTTTTGGCCAAAAACTTGAGTTTATGAAAGTCTATTGAAATAAAAAAAAACAAAGAATGATGGAGACCCTAAGGAAAGGCAGCAAACTGATTGCTCTTAAAAAGAAATTATAAGTGTTGCAAGACTGTTTGGCAGTGAGAATGTACACTGTCAGCTGTAATTAAGTGAATGTTTTGAGCTTTCATGGTACATTATCATGGGTTCTTGAGGAAAGCAAAGTGACAGCTTTGTAAGAGAGCTCTAAGTTAGATTTGCAAATTGAGGGATAAGTGCATTGAGCATTTTGATCGTTTTATGGTGTTGGGTGTCTGAGCCTCGATAGTTTCTGACCTTTGATCTTATAAGAGATTGAAATAATAGGGATTTATTTAACAAATGCTGTTTTTATTCACACGTTCAATTGAATGTTCAAAGTTGTATATTTCAAGTGAACCCAAGATATTTTTAAGTATTAATTAAAGCTGTGAATTGTTCTATCAGTTTGAATTGCTTAAATCCATTTTATGTTTTTCTTAAATTATGCAGACGTTTCAGCTGCAGCTTCTTTCTCCAAGTAATAATATAATTCCAGCACGAAATGCAGGAGCTGTTACACAGGTCATTAAAGTGCTCAATCCACAGAAGGTATGTCATAGATTTGTCATGAATTTCAATTTGTGAGAGGTTCTTTACAGCATTTGAGACGATCTTGGGATGCTGTTTTGCTGGTCTAAGGGTCAGCAATCTTTTTTACCTGAAGACCCTTTTTTAAAAAAAAAATGCCTAAAATAAAAAAACATGGGAACTGCAAGATGAAAATTCAGCATTTCTAAACCAAATGCTTGGCAAATTGCCAAGTACCTGTTATGAAATGAATAATTTACATACAAATAAAATACATATATTGAATTTATGTAAAATAGAAAAAGACAAATTTAAAATAGACCTAACTTCCTGAATTGTTTCATTTTTTAACTGTAATTTTGTCTGCAAAGTCACCTTTAAAACAAACTTAAGATGTGTAGAATTAAGACCATTTTTCTGGTTATTGATTCTCATGACGAGCTTCTGATAGCACATTCAAAAAACCAATAATAGTCACAACCATAAAACCAGTTCCTTGAACCAGACGTTATCTATAACAATGGTATAGCTGTAACACTCAAACAGGCTAATTTAGAGCACTGTTTTTTGTTAAAATAATTATTTGAAACCATAAAGTGCAGCATAATGATTGGCTTTTTGTCTCCACAATGAAAACACAGTTCTTCATTTAAGTTTTTAGGCATTTTTCATATTAGGGTGATCCAGCTGGAAAAGGTTGAGAGTCACAGATGGGATGTTAAAGAGCTGCATACAGCTTTGAAGCTGCAGATTGCAGACCCCTGACTTTGTCCAAATTGAGTTGGCACCCTTCAGAAATCATATGAAAATTTGAGTTGTTTTGCAGGCACCTGCTTGCTAAGGAGTAATGAGGAGAAAATGCACCTGTTACATCCCATTTTATGTTTGAATTTTTATCTTCAAATATGTATTTCTTTCTGCCATATACTATTTCCCAAAACTTTGTTCAGATACCGCTATCAATGCCACTTATGCATAAAAGCAGCACAAGTGCCTTTGCCTTGTGTACATGTACCTAGTTTCCCTTCTCTGCTTTCCCAGTGACTGAGATTGGGGGTTGCATCTCTGCGAAATCACACTAGTTTTTGATAGTGACTCCCCCTCCCATCCAAGTTCCCATTCAAACTAAATTGCATATCACCAAATGTAAAATCTTCCATGAACCAGTGCAATCCAGCATTGTTTTAGATTTTTTGCATTTTAAAAATACCATTATATGCAACTTTACAAATATAACTGAAATGCATTTACATTTGTCACAAAATTAGAATTTCTGATCAGTCTAGTCCAGCACCTAATTTTAAACAACTAAATGACTTCAAAAAAATTGCTGCAAAACCATTTAATATTTTACAACAAAACCAAAACAGAATTACCTGGAAAAACTCAGCAGGTCTGGCAGCATCAGCGGAGAAGAATTAAATATTTTCATCGGTGCACAGTAATTAGTTTCATAGCAAATTAAATATTTTATTTTTAAAGGGTTGACTATTGGTGCCTTTGCACCAAAAAGCTTACTTTTAAAAACCTCTCCAAAGGCCCACAAACGGATTGCAATGAGCAGAATCTCACAATAGTGATTGATTTTGATTTGGGATGTGGCCATTTCCCACGGCAATATTTAACTTCTGGCCGAGTCAACAATTGGGAAATGTGGGCTCAGTCCCCTATCATTCAACCCCTTGGTACTACGGTATAGCGCACACAAATTACACTCAAAGCTGCTTTTTTTTTTGCTATTCTTTGCCTTAGTGTATCAAGGGCAAACTTACTGTGTTTAGCATAGCCTTAGACTGCATTCTCTTCCAAATAGCAGAAATTACCACGGATCACTGGTTTGCCGATTAAAACAGCCAATATCTTTATATGAACAGTCATATGAATCAAAATGATCACAAGCTACAAATTTCTGTGCAAAATGAGAAGTCTGTAAAGGAGTGATTCATTGACCCCTTGTAAGATCTGCTTCTCATCAAGTTGCACTGTCTCTGTGAACCAATGAATCGAGTTCTTATGGTACAAGGAATTTGGTCTTATACAAAAAAAGTCACACATGGAACTAGTCAAAAATAGAAAACAGTCAACATGGTTTCAGTAGTGATGCATCTTGTCTGACTCACCTTCGATTTTTTTTTGATGAGGTCATATGCCAATTTTGGATGTGCCTGGGGAGTTGGGGGGAGATCCAGGGTAGAGATGGTCGGGTTAAAGTGAGGCCCAAGGCTTTGATGAATTATTACTTGACATCCATAATTACAAATTAGGATCACCAATATTGGGCTAATCCAGCAGGTAAGATTTTGCGTTAGTAATTGGGTAAACAGGAGTTGGTAACATCATTGTCAGGGGAATTAATTTAAATTAGAAAAGAGGCCTGTTAAATCTGGAGTGTGGACCTAATTTCTTTGCAGCAAACTACACAAAATGAGAGTTAGGAAACGCCTGCCCTTCATTTTCATAATTTTCAAGCTAGTGATCTTTTGCTGCATAGTCATTGGGGCTTGAAGTAGCAACAATACTTCCCCATCGAAAAAAAAATGCTAGCCATTCATAGCACTGAGTAGGCAGATGGAACTTGGGGGTTTAACAAAGAAAAATACAGCACAGGAACAGGCCCTTCAGCCCTCCAAACCTGCGCCGATCATATTGCCTGTCAAACTAAAACGTTTTGCACTTCCAGTGTCCATATCCCTCTATTCCCATCTTATTCATGTATTTGTCAAGCTGCCTCATAAACACCACTATCGTACCTGCTTCCACCACCACCTCTGGCAGCGAATTCCAGACACTCACCACCCTCTGCATAAAAAAACTTACCCCGCACATCTCCTCTCTAGTTTTCTCCTCTCACCTTAAATCTATGTCCCTTAGTAATTGACTCTTCCACCCTGGGAAAAAGCTTCTGACTATCTACTCTGTCCATGCCACTCATAATTTTGTAAACTTTTATCAAGTCGCCCCTCAATCTCCGTCACTCTAGTGAGAACAATCCGAGTTTCTCCAACCTCTCCTCATTGCTAATGACCTCCAGACCAGGCAGCATCCTGGTAAACCTCCTCTGCACCCTCTCCAACGTCTCCATATCCTTCTGGTAATGTGGCGGCCAGAATTGCATGCAATATTCCAAGTGTGGCCTAACCAAGGTTCTATACAGCTGCAGCATGACTTCCCAGCTTTTATATTCAATACCCCTGCCAATGAAGGCAAACACGCCATATGCCTTCCTGACTACCTTATCCACCTGCATTGCCACTTTCAGTGACCTGTGGACCTGTACACCCAGATCCCTCTGCCCATCTATGCACTTAAGGATTCTGCCATTTACTGTATAATTCCTGCCTGTATTAGACCTTCCAAAATGCATTACCTCGCATTTGTCCGGATTAAACTCCATCTGCCATTTCTCTGTCCAAGTCTCCAACCAATCTATATCCCATTGTATCCTTTGACAATCCTTTTCACTATCTGCAACTCCTCCAACCTTTCTGTCGTCTGCAAACTTATTAATTAGCCCAGTTACATTTTCCTCCAAATCATTTACGTATACTACAAACAGCAAAGGTCCCAGCACTGATCCCTGTGGAACACCACTAGTCACAGCAATCCATTCAGAAAAGCACCCTTCCGCTGCTACCCTCTGTCTTCTATGACCAAGCCAATTCTGTATCCATCTTGCCAGCTCACCTCTGATCCTGTGCGACTTTACCTTCTGTACCAGTCTGCCATGAGGGACCTTGTCAAAGGCCTTACTGAAATCCATGAAGATAACATCCACTGCCCTTCCATTGTCGATCATCTTTGTCATTTCCTCTAAAAACTCGATCAAGTTAGTGAGACATGACCTCCCCTTCACAAAACCATGCTGCCTCTCACTAATACACCCATTTTCTTCCAAATGGTAGTAAATCCTGTCACGAAGAATCTTCTCCAATAGTTTCCCTACCACTGACATAAGGCTCACCAGCCTGTAATTTCCTGGATTATCCCTGCTACCCTTCTTAAACAATGGAACAACATTGACCATTCTCCAGTTCTCTGGGACCTCAATCGTAGCCAGTGAGGATACAAAGATTTCTGTCAAGGCCCCAGCAATCTCCTCCCTTGCCTCCCTCAGTATTCTGGGGTAGATCCCACCTGGCCCTGGGGACATATCCACCTCAATATTCTTCAAGATGCCTAACACCTCTTTTTTGATCTCAACATGATCTAGGCTATCTACACACTCTTTCCCTAGACAAATCGACTGCTAAGTCCTTCTCTTTGGTGAATACTGATGAGAAGTACTCATTTAGTATTTCTCCTGGCTCCACACACAGATCCCCACCTTGTCCCTGAGTGGGCCTACCCTTTTGCTTTTTACAAAAGTATAAAAGGCCTTGGGGTTTTCCTTAATCCTGGTTGCCAATGACATTTCATGACCCCTTTTAGCCCTCCTGACTCCTTGCTTAAGTTTCTTCCTACTTTCTTTATACTCTTCACGGGTTTCATCTGTTCCCAGCCTTCTAGCCCTTACGAATGCCTTCCCTTTTCTTTTTGACTAATTTAGTTGAAAGGCATTGAATCAGAAAGCAGTCACAATAGCTGTATTCAAAATAATATTCAGGCTTATCTGGAATGCTGCATGCAGTCTTGGTCCTAGGATGTATCTAATAGTCTTGGGGAAGAACAATTAACATTTACCAAGATGCTACCAGAGATGAGGGATCTGACTTGTGAGGAATGGCTGAAGGGGTAATGTTGTTTTCCTGGACCAGTAATCCAGAGGCCTGGACTGGTAATCCAGAAAAGAAGTTCAAACCCCACCATAGTATTTTAAGAATTTGAATTCAGTTTAAAAGTGGCTAGGAAACTGTTGAATGTATGCCTTAAAATTGAGAATATTAACATGACATTTATAGTGTGCTAAGTAATATAAGAAATGGATAGTAAATAGATAAAAGCAAAATACGGCGGATGCAGGAAATCTAGAACAAAAACTTAGGTCTGACAGCAACAGGGATACAGTTAACGTTTCGAGTCCATTATGACCCTTCATCAGAACTAAGAAATATAGAAATGAGATAAAATATAAACTGGTAGAGGGTTTGGAACAGGTAGAGCTCGATAGAGGGCCAGTGGAGATAGGTGGAGGCCAAGAAGAGACTGCCAAAGATGTCATAGATGAAAGGACAAAGGGGTGTTGACGCTGGTGGTATTATCTAAAGGATGTGCTAATGGGGACATTAAGGGTAGCAAGCAGGACAAGCTAGTGGCAGATGGCCCTAGTGGGGGTGGGGTGGGGGGAAGGCTTTGAAATGGACTAAAAGGTGGAGATGAAACAATAGATCGAAATAAACTTAAAAATAGAAGGGAAAAGAAAAAAATATTTGTTAAAAATTATTGGAAAAGGGGGATTCAGAAAGGAGGTGAGGATGGAGGAGAGAGTTCATGATCTGAAATTATTGAACTCTATATTCAGTCTGGAAGGCTGTAAAGTGCCTAGTCGGAAGATGAGGTGCTGTTCTTCCAGTTTGCGTTCAGCTTACTGGAACATTGCAGCAGGCCAAGGACGGACATGTGGGCATGAGAGCAGGGTGGTGTGTTGAAATGGCAAGCAACAGGGAGGTCTGGGTCATGCTTGCGGACAGACCGAAGGTGATCCACAAAGCAGTCATCCAGTCTAAATAGATAATCTCCGTTGATGAGTTAATTGAAGCAAAGACAGGGAATAGGCCGAGAAGGGATGGGATTAGTACTGCAGTTGCATTTTCATTACAAGAGTTGCATACTGTGACAATTTTGATGGAATAATTAATGCTGAATTGGCTAATTCTTTAAAGGTTGGGCATTTTCTTAAAATAAAACTAGAAAGCAGAAAAATCAGTTTGACCTGTACTGTATTTAAATCCACTCGGAATGCATGCCTGCTGTACTAAAATTTATTTTTCTGACGAATGGGAGATGAGTGAGTGTCAGACTTGGCTCAGATGATGGCACTCTTGCCTAGCTCAATTTTATGTTTTAAGCTGCTCCTGAATTTTTGACATTTTGCTTGAACCTTTCACTTTCTATTCTACCTAACAAGGCTGACTGGTGGATCTGCAATGTGGATCCACTTGGCTGAAATTTGAGTGGAATAACTTAATTGTAAAATCTAATGTTTAGAACTCCATTTTTTTCAACTACAAAGTTGCCAGAAATAATAGCTATGCATTTGCACCTCCCTTTGAACTATGTCTTGTTTCCTATAGGATTTTTTTTAAAGCATTGCCTTCCTTGAAGTTAAGACCTTTTAAATTGAACTAAACCCAGGTTAATACCCATTTTACATGTGGATCTATAGATTCTATTCATTTATTCATGTGCTTTGAGCTATATTGGCAAGTCATATTTATTGTCCATCTCTAGTTGCCTTGAGCGCAGTGATGATGCAACTAAATAACTTGCTAAGCCGCTTCATAAGAACATAAGAAAGAGGAGCAGGAGTAGGCCAATCGGCCCCTCAAGCCTGCTCCACCATTCAATAAGATCATGGCTGATTTGCACCCCCCCACCCCCGGCCTCGACTCCTCTTTTGTGCCAGCTCTTCGTAGTCCTCAACTCCCCAATATTTCAAAAATCTTATCTACCTCCTCTTTAAATACATTCAGTGATCTAGCCTTCACGACTCTGAGATAAAGAACTCCAGACATTCACTGCCCTCAGAAGAAATTCCTCTGCATCTCTGTTTTAAATAAGAATCCCCTTATTCTGTAATTATGTCCCCTAGTTTGAGATTCCCCTGCTAGTGGAAACATCATCTCAACATCTACCCTGTCAGGCCCCCTCAGTTTCAATAAGATCATCCTTCATTCTTCTAAAGTCTAATGAATAAAGGACTAACCTGTTTAGCTGTTCTTGATAAGTCAACCCCTTCATCCCAAGGATCATCCTAGTGAATCTCTTTTGAACTGCCTCCATTGTCAGCATATCAGTTCTTAAATATGGAGACCAAAACTGTACACGGTGCAGTCCCACCAACACCATGTACAGTTGTAACAAGACTTCCCGATTTTTAAACTCCAACCCCCTAGCAATACAGGCCAAAATTCTATTTGCCGCCTTAATTACTTGCTGCATCTGCATGCTAACTTTTTGTGTTTCATGCACAATACCCAGATCCCCCTTCTGTTACACGTTTTTGGAGTTACTCTCTATTTAAATAATAGTCTGCCTTTTGATTCTTCCTACCAAAATGCATGACCTCGTATTTTCCTACATTAAACTCCGTCTGCCAAGTTTTTGCCCACTCAACCTAACTATATCCCTTTGCAGATTCCTTATGTACTCATCACAACATGCCTTCCCACCTATTTTTGTATAGTCAGCAAATTTGGATACATTACACTCTGTGCCCTCCAAGTCATTAATATAGATAGTAAATAATTGAGGCCCTAGGACTGATCCTTGTGGCACTCCACTAATTACATCTTTCCAACCTGAAAAAGACCCATTAACCCCGACTGTCTTCAGTGTGTTAACCAGTCCTCAATCCATGCTAATACATTACCCCCAATACCGTGAGCTCCTATCTTGTGGAATAACCTTTTATGTGGCACCTTATCAAATGCCTTCTGGAAATCCAAATACATAGCATCTACCATTTCCACTTTTTCAACTCTGCTTGTTATATCCTCAAAGAACTCTAGCAAATTTGTCAAACATGGTTTCCCTTTCACAAAACCATGTTGACTCTGTTTGATTGCGCTAAGCTTTTGTAAATGTCCTGCTATTTCTTCCTTAATAATGGACTCTAGATTTTCCCAAAGACACATTAGGCTGACAGGCCTAGTTTCCTGCTTTTTGTGTCTCTTTCTCTCTCTCTCCCCCACCACCCCCTCCCTTCTTGAACAGGGGCATCCATCACATTAGTGGTTTTCTAATCCACTGGGACCCTTCCAGAATCCAATGAGTTCTGGAATATTTCAACCAATGTCTCCACTATGTCTGCAGCCACTTCCTTTAAAACTCTTGGATGCAGGCCATCAAGTCCTGGCGATTTGTTCTCCTTTAGCCTCATTAGTTTCTCAAATACTTTGTCCCTCATGATTGAGACTGTTACAAGATTTTTCCTCCCATTAGCTCCTTGCTTATCTGATATCTTTAGGATGTTTATAGTGTCCTCCACTGTGAAGACCAATGCAAAGTATTGGTTTAAATTACCTGCCATTTCCCTGTTCCCCGTTGTCAATTCTCCAGTTGCACCCTCCAAGGATCCCACACTCACTTTAGCCACTCTCTTTTTATATACCTGTAGAAGCTCTTGCTGTTTGTTTTTATA
This sequence comes from Carcharodon carcharias, assembly GCF_017639515.1. NCBI lineage: Eukaryota > Metazoa > Chordata > Chondrichthyes > Lamniformes > Lamnidae > Carcharodon > Carcharodon carcharias. Next base: position 153,948,868 of record NC_054473.1, on the reverse strand, counting down.
TTTCTTGCCAATTTACTTTCATAATCAGTTTTCTCCCTTGTTAACTTTTTAGTCATCCACTGCTGGTTCCTTATATAAAAAAACAATTCCCAATCCTCTGGCCTACCACTAGTTTTTGCCGCTTTGCATGCCTTAGTTTTTGATTGGATACTCTCCTTGACCACCTTTGTTAACCATGGGTGGTTCATCCTTGTCATTGAGACCTTCTTTTTGACCGGGATAAATTTTTGCTCAGTGTTATGCAATATCTGCTTAAATGTCTGCCGCTGACCTTTCCCTTAGTCTATTTTCCCAGCCCACTTTAGGCAATTCTTTCTTCTTACCTCTAATTGCCCATATTTAAGTTGAGGACAGTGGTTTGAGACCCAAGTTGCTTGCCCTTAAACTGAATTTGAAATTCTACCATGTTGTGATCGCTACCCCCTAGAGGATCCTTAATTATATGTCTTATTGATCCCATCTCATTACATATTACTAGATCTGAAATAGATAGATAGCCTGTTCCTAGGTAGCTTCTTCATCATATTGCTTTAAGAAACCATCTCTGATGCAATCTACAAATTCATCTTCCATGTTACCCCTGCCAATCTGATTTGTCCACTCAATATGCAGACTAAAATCACCCATTGATGATTGTAGCACCCTTCTTATATGCCTCCACTATTTCTCTATTTATACTTTGTCTTACAGTGAGGCAACTCTTTGGGGGCCTATAGACGACTCCCACCTGTGACTTCTTCCCCTTGCTATTCCTTATTTCCACCAAACTGATTCCACATCACGATCTATTGCACCTATATCACTACTCACCATCACGGTGATATTTTCCTTTCTTTACAAAGCTACCCCACCTCTTCCTTTTTACCTATTTTTCTGGAATGTTGAAAACTCTTGAATATTGAGTTCCCAGTCTTGCTCACACTGCAACCACGTCTCTGTAAAGCTATCAGGTCATATTCATTTATTTCTATTTGTGCTGTCAACTCATCCATCTTTTTAACCATTATTGCTCATTCTGGTTCTGAATTCTGCTCCACTCTTCTGCTTATATTTTTTTGCCCCTTTCTGTCACACTTTGATTATAATTTGCCTCTTCACTATCCTGCACCTCTGCGCTCTCATTTCTTTTTGATTTTTTTAAACTTCCCTTCAATTGAACACCCCCCCACTAATTAGTTTTAAGTCCTATTTACAACCCTAGTTATACAATTCGTCAGAACACTGGTCCCAGAACGGTTCAAATGAAGCCCATCCCAACAGAACAGCTCTCTTCTTCCCCAGTACTGGTACAAGTGCCCCATGAATCAGAACCCATTTCTCCCACAGCATCCTGTTTAGCTGTGCATTTATCTCTCTAATCTTAATTACCCTGTGCCAGTTTTCACATGGTTCAGGTAGTAATCCAGAGGTTATTACCTTTGTGGATCTGCTTTTTTATTTAGCTCAGCAAAGCCTCTTTCCTAGTCCTACCTGTGTCGTTGGTACCTATGTGGACCACGATAACTGGACCCTTCTCTTTGTGCTCCAAGTTCCTTTCCAGCCCAGAAGAGATGTCCTTCACCTTGGCACAAGGTAGGCAACACAGCCTTTGGGACTCTGTCTTTGTTGCAGAGAACAGTATCTATTCCCCTAACTATGCTGTCCCCTATTACTACTATGTTTCTCTTTCCTCCCTCCACTTGAATAGCAAGGTGCTGTGCTCAGTTCGCTCATCCTCCCTGCAGCCTCTGCCCTCGTTCACACCGGGAGCAAGAACCTCGCACCTATTGAACAAAGGCACTGGCTGAGGCTCCCCCAAAGCTGCGTTTTGGATCCCCATAACCTGCAGTCACGTCCTCCTGTCCCTGACCACGGTCCAAATTTGATGTAATTAATCTAAGGGGTGTGACTGTCTCCTGAAACAGTGTCCAGGTAACTCTCCCCCACCCTGATGTGTTGCAGTGTCCGCAGCTCAGACTCCAGCTCATCAACTCTGAGTCAAATTTCCTCGAGCAGCCAGCACTTGCTGCAGATGAGGTTACCGTGGATCACACTGGATTCCCACATACTACAGCTGCAACAAATCGCCTGTCCAGCCATCTCTATTCTATTTAATTAATTAATTTGAATGTTAAATATTTTAAGTGAATTTCTGAACTGTACTCGTCAGCTATAATAACATCTCTTGACTTAAACCACTTGGCCAATCAAAAGAGATACCCACCAATCTACTACCTGTTTTCCTTTGATGTCACACTTCAGCTGACAGGTAGAAACAGGTCCTCCCCTTGCACTCCCCTCTAGGTGCTGCTGACTGCCTGTCCCAAGGTGGTCCTCGTGTGCACTCCTCACTCGGCATAGCATTGAGAGTCAACCACATAATGCAGACTAGTTGCATAGGCTGCATCAGATCTGGGTAGCAGGTTCCCAATAAATAATTCCTACAAACACCAGGAACATCTGTGGCCAATTCTCTTGGCTGTAGTCTACAAGTTACCAGATCTATTAAATTCAAGTTTACAACTATGACAGTGCTATTTGAAGTTACAGCTTCTGGGTTGCTGGTCAAGTGCCTTACACAGCTATTTCAATTTTTCTTTTAATGTTTATCAATTTTGTCTTTCTGTTTTTAGCAACAACTTCGCATGAGGATAAAGATCACATATAATCTCAATGGATCACCAGTACAAGATTTAGCAGAAGTAAATAACTTTCCCCCTCAATCGTGGCAGTGATTGTTTAGGTGGCAACAACCCTTTTCCATCAATGGATTTTGGTAAATCTTTGGGAAGGTCATATCCTAAGAGTGCCCTTATGCACAATGTCATAACGTGTATATCAGCCCTCAATGTGGGTTGCAAAATTAATGAACAAACTGAGGAATATCATGCCTACAAATGCTAATCACTTTTCAAAACACATCCATATTAGTCTCTATCAACATCATGTTCATCGTTGGAATATCTGCTTGTGGTATGCACTACACACTCTTCCTGCTTTACCCACTGATCTTTGCAGAACTTGGAACATTTGCACAGATGTGATCCAGCTTGTCAGTATGTGCCCAGCAGCTTTGCAAGATTTCAGAACATATCAAGGAACTATTGTTTTTCTACTACTCACCACTCGCATTTATTGGGAACTAGAGCAGAGAACATTATAAATTGCTTGCAGTGGGTTCTATACTGTAATGATTTTCAATTCATTCAACAAAGGATCTCAATAAAACGTCCAACAGTCTTCAAAAGCAGTTTCGCCCTCTTAGCATTTAACCTGTAGACAGTATAGGTTATTAATTAGATGATGACCTCAACACTTCCTCATCCAGAAATCTACTTTTAATGGGTGAGGATTCCTGATGCTTGCTCAGTCAGAAAACAGTGCCAGTCAGTTCGCTTGCTCAGTTTTGATAATGAGCTCAATGCCTGTGACAATCTGATTTAGCAGCAAAGAATCTCAGTTGTATCATTGTTCTCTTGAGCAATATGACTTCCTGCCTTGTTTTTCAAAAGCATAATTTTTTAAATGGTCTACAGTCACAAAGCTTGAATCTCATTTTTTTGTATGAGTCCGCAAAGTGAGTAATTTGATACTACTGCATCTGCACTACTCCATTTGCACTGTGACCAATTTAGCAAACTACTTTTTCACTTCTCTGGACTGGAAAGTGTTTGAATATTGGTTTCCTCCTTGCTTTTCTGTTGCCAGATTAATTCCTATAAAACATAGCAGCAAAATATTAGTTGTCAAACATTTCAGCCTCCTCGCAAAGTCTGATGCATTTTAAAGGTCAAGTGACAAAATTTAATATTTCCTGGTCAACTTTGTATATTATGATATGCATTTGTACAGTTAAATTATGTAACAATTATTTTTGGAGGTTTTTGACTTCAAATTTGGTTTAAAAAGGTTTTGTGCATTAGCTTTTTGTCATTAGTTAGTGATTGATGCCCAACAAATCCTTGAAAGCTCCTTTTTTTAAAAAAATGATTAAATTGGTAGTCCATTCACTTTCATGATCTTAAAATTGCAGAACTGTTCCTGGTGTATTAGTAAATCAATGCACTAACGCAATGTGTTAAAGACAATAGGACTAAAGTAACAACAAATTTTGAACAACATTTTATGATTCTATAAATGGATGAATGAAAAGGGATACAGCAATTTAAATCTTGATTTGCCTAACAAAAACTGAGTATTGAAGCAAAATGGCTTATAAACGAAGAAAAATTCCCTTCTGATGTGAAGTTTTAAAGTGGCTTATAACATTAGGAGCTTTTTTGAAAATGTTGTATTTTCCAGCACAAAGAAACTACTCACTTGCCCATTGCAAGTACAGTTTCTAGCTGCCATCTTATTTGGTCTTTTAAAAAGCGTGCGAGGAGAAGAAAGATTATATTTAATTTTTTCAGAAATATGTTGGACAGTTTTTGATAAGTCCTGAATGTATTGAGCAGTTGATGGTATATATACTTGATGCTCTTAATGGTTGTAACTGCAAAAGTGCTGCTGTTTCAGTAAATGTTATAAGGAGGATCAGAAGCTAAATTTTTAAATTGAGGCTACTGCAAAACATGGCAAATAGTTCTGGCCTTTGAAAAGAGTTAGATGTCACTGTTGTATATGCTAATTTGAATGCACAGTATATAAGCTGCACTGTGTTTTTGCAAGATCACATGAAATGAACATTCAACAAATGAATTATGCAGCTATTACTGCAGCCTCCTTGCTTAACGTGAAACCCAGTTAATACAATGAAAGAGGTTTTTTTTTTTAAAGTTGAAAGAAAACATCTAGGATTAAAAATATTTTCATCATGCAGTCTGACATATGAAATAATTCCCATTAGTTAATTGGAGGAGTTGAGGTTCATCATTGTCTCCTCCTGATCCTACATGGCTGAGGAAATCTATATTTTTAAATACCTGATGTTCATGATCGCTAATTATTTTATTTAAGCATTCATGCTTACTTATGTATGTAGCAGAATTGGCTGCAGGATAACGCTCACCTCTTCAAGCATATGGATTGCCACTTGGCAAAAGTTATTTATGCATATTTCAGTGACAGTTGATTCACTTAGTTTAACGGACAGTCTGAACTGACAACCTCACTACCTTAATGAAATAGCTGTGCCTGTGCAATTGTGTACATTTGAATTATTTTGGATCACATTATAAAATAAAAGCTTGGGTCAAAGTTTAATTTTGATTTTATAGAGCAGTAGTAAATTGATCAAATCTCATGACTTCCCTAACAATTTAAAATCTGTACTTATAAAAATGAGCCAATTTACTTGAATGAAACATTCTTTTGTAATTTTAAATTAATTTGATGCAGAGTGAAATTGTCCATATGAAGAGTTAAAATTAATCTGCTCTTATGGGAGTAACAGTAATATCAGCTCTAATTTGTTTGCCATTAACTTTGGGTCATAAAATATGTAAAGCTATTTTAAGTTCTGAATTTTTTTGAGTAGTTACTAAGCAAAAGACAAGAATAGGCAATAAAGTATTGTTTTCTGAGAAGTGCATTATTAAACTTTGTCCCCACATTAGATTGATTAACTGATGGTATGGCTGCTTAAGGTTCTACATGAGATTGAAGAAAGAAATTTCCATTAAGATAACAACAGTGACCTTATTAGGGATATTTATTGCATGTTGTAAGATATGTCACTGCATACTGATGTCAAATACTTTATCACTCTTCAAAAAGATGTTTGTTTTTAATTTTACTATAGGTGTGTGCATCAGTTCAGGGCATCTTTTCAGGTAATGCTTTAATCTGAGGCATTATTTCCTTTTGTTATTATCTGCCATTTAGTATCGCCCTGTTGAAAGGGTACAACTGATTTCTGCCCACCTGAGATTGATATTCCATGCCAACGACATTAATGATCATGTCTGCAATTCACATCTTTTTGTGGTTTTAGTTATTTCTCTACAACTGGCAGTGTGTCAGTTCTCAATGGTCATGGCACGTTAGGAACCTCAGCTATAATAGATTAATAAGCAACCAGTTTGGAAAAAGTTATATCTTGATTTTGGTCATTTTGATCATGCCTTTTTTTCTTTTCCCTTTAATCTTCTACTTCCGTCCTGAGAGGCTTATTTAGAACCAACCAGAAATTGAATCTCCCAGTTTGAGGCTCTGTTCCACATTATCCAAAGTATTTACACATTTTAATTTTATGGGTATTAATAAAGTTAACCATTTTCCTTCAAAAAGAAAACAGTTGGAAAGGTTAAAAGTGGTCTGGGTAGATATGATTTTAATGCACCAAATCCTGAAAAATGTAGCTACTATGTAGATGGAACAAAAATATTTGTCTTTTAAGCACTCTTGAAGAAATTCAAAATGTCCCAGCACTCTTGAAGAAATTCAAAATATCCCAAAACACAGAAATGCAACCCACCTGTTAACCTTTCCAAATAGCAAAGTCACAGATGTTTGCTGTGCTGACCATTGTTCAAATTCATCATAGCACTGGATTTTTTAACTTTGATTATTTAAGCTGCAAATCACTTAGCAGGTGTAAATATTAAATGAGTGAAAAGTGGATGCGAGCACTCCCATGCTATTGGATAGAGACTTTGATATGAATGTGTAGTAAAGAAATGATTAGTGTCTAATATCTGAAGGGAAGCTGTGTAATTAAATATTTTGATTTTTGTGCATTATTCTTCAGGTCTGCAGAAGAAATATAAATACTTAAGTTGAAGGGGTTGGGAAGTGGGTAGGCAAGTTTGAGAAATAAAGCAGACATTTTAACTACTGATTAAATTCCTTTCATATGCTGTGCAATAACATTGAAGAAATGTGGATCAGCTTGTTTTCAGGTTCCATGTTGATCTGTTAACATTATCTTTGGTATTTTTATTGCTTTGAATCTTTGTGCTGTAAACTAGCTGTTTCTGCACTTGCACCTTTACTATTCTATACAGACTCCAAATATGAACCTGTTGTTTTGTTACATGGCTTCAAAGCACCATATCAATCCTGCCTCCATTCCTTTTGCTGGGCCATGGGTAGCAAAACGTTTAAATGCATTGATAATGGAGAGGTTTTTCATTATTGCTTATATTCATATAAGGTGTAAATTTTCACAATCTTTTCGTGGGACTGCTTTCCTAAATTTTATGCATGCATCTAAGAATCTTAAATCGGATCTGTTATAATCTAACACGTATGAATAAATAAGAGTTCGGTTAGACAGTTTCATATCACCTGCCAGCACCTTGATTATTGCCAGATTAGTTAATTTATTTCAGTAAAAAAATATATTGCTAGTTAGGTGCAGAAAATATCTTTACTCACAAAGATGATTCCATCACTGGAAGACGCATCTTTAAATTTGCTGGGATGCTACTATTTTTCTTTTGAAGTTCTCAGCCAGCGTAGCTATGGGAGATGAAGGGATTGTGATGAGATAGACATGTACCTGGGGAGAGCTCATGGCAGTTGAGCTAATAGTATCCCTTCAGGTGAGAGTCTGCACAGGCACAAGCAAGTATGATTGTAGGATTTAAGGAGGGGGCTGAAGTTCTACTTGCCTTTTTCCAGGGCCAAGTTTCAAGCGCATTGCTACCAAGGTTGAGGGGAGCAGATATTTAGTGAAGCTGGGCTTAAAAATAAAAGATTGCATTGATCTGAAACATGGTGTGTTCCAAGGTGTAAAATGGAGGTTAGAGTGGGCTAATTTTGGAGTCTTGTTTGAACTATCCCAATCTAATCTGTACTTCTAAAAATTGTTAGAGCTCTGTGTTTGGAATGCATGATTTTTTTAAAAAAACCTGTGTAAATAGCCTGATTTATACTTGATTTCCACTACCCAACATGTTAAACGCAGATTTGACTGGTAAAACTGAGCCTGCGGTTTTTGAAAACTGAATGTATCATTCCATTGTTTTTACTGCAAGACTGCATTGTTACAGTGCCTCACGGTGCTGAGAAAGGAGGGAATTAAATCTTAAGTTGTATCACCTTTTTTCCCTCCCCTGGTTTTCCTCCATTTCATAAGGTGTGCTGCCTGTGATACTTTATCCTCATCTATATCTTTCAAAGTTTTATGGAGTAAATTTATCATTGGGAAATTAAACAATTACTACAAACTTATTTTTGAGATATTGTACAAAATAAAGTCCATTGATCTTGAAGTAGATGGGACATAAAGGTTGTAAACGCTTACCTGGGACATTTTAGAATTCTGTATGTATTGTCTTTTGGGTTGGAAAAATTATGACCATTGACTAATAAAAATGGAAAAGTCCATAATTAATATTTTCAGTGTTTTATTACTAGCCTGTTGAAGGCAAGATAAGATTGTTGTGTGTGACTTGTATTTATTGACTGCTTAAAAATAATTGTATCGCTACAGCAATTTCCTCAAAAAGCATTAAATTAGAAGCATGACCTCTTTACCAAATCCATGCCACCTATCAATGACCTCCCATGCCTTAAGTATCCTCTGATTTCATCCCCAATGGGTGCTCAATGTTTATCCACAACTGAAGACTAACTGGCTTGTAATTTTTTTGGCACATCTCAAATCCTCCTTGAACAGTTGTTTGGCACAATTTGTGAAATTTTGGTTAATGCCAGACCACTATCCTCCCCAAAGTCCTCTGTATCAAGGATGCATCCTGTCTTGATTTTCTTTTATAGTTCCATTAACTTTTTATACTTTAAAAAAAAAACTCCTGTAGTATCTCTTCTACACTTTCCTCATTCAAAATACTTATGCGTTTCTGCCATTTCCTCTCTTAATTGCTATATGATGACAGGTTAATTTCTTCATAGACCGCAATCTGCTTCTCTCAATGTACTTGCTGTGGGTCACAAACTACAGGAGGAAGTGCACTCCAACTGTGTCAACGTACCCGTATGCAGTACGTTCTTCCTAAAACCCTTCAGAGAAAATTAAACATTTTAAAATATTTTAACTGCAGACCTGAAAATCTGATGGAAAGTATGCACAGTGACTGTTGATGGAAAAATTTGCTGAAGAAGATTAATGGACATTCCTGGGGAAAAAGGCAGAAATATATATTTGAAAAGCTGAATAGAATTTAACCCATCCATTCAAAACAGAATTGTGCAATCTCTAAGGAGCATGCAAAATGTGGCATATATATCAATCATTTTTTGTATAGACTGTCAGTAGCGCTTTAGCATGATACTGCTGAAATGTTTGCTGAATTACATTTAGAAAGACTTGGGAACATTGTTTTTGCATTCAAAGAGCCATAACAATTCTTGTTATTAGGATTGCTGGGATTAGTGGACTTCGTCCAAGACCCAGGCAACAAAAATTGAAATGATTTATATACTGGAGAGCAAGAACAACTCCAGATTCCTCTTAACAAACCATCACTTATGACCGCCCTTGCAATGCTCTTGATTTTCATCTTCACATCCAGCATGTGAGTTTCTTCAACTGAGAGATTGAGGCCTTCCATTGGGCTAACGCAGCTACCACTGTGCATATTCCTGACCTGAATATAGCTCTTGCACACACTTGAATTCACTGGCTCGCAACACGATTATCATATCCATCTTCTTTTTGGTCCTCTCCCAGCCCACTTACTGCGAAACTTTGTCTCCTTGGTCAATTCCTGAATTATCAATGATTCTTTGGTTTCATATTGTTTCATCCTCTTGTCACACTTTCTTCTAAGCCTCCTCTCTTCCCACTCCTCTCCCCTTCCCCAGCTCATGGCATATGTTTTATTGGTTCATATTGCCCTTGGAGGTGGTGGTGAGCTGCTGCCTTGAACCATTGCAGTCCATGTATGGATATGCCCATAATGTTGTTGTTAGGGAATTTCAGGATTTTGGCCCAGTGATGAAGGAACCTTGATACATTTACAAGACAAGATGGTGTGCGACCCAGAAGAGAACCTGTAAGTGCTGGTGTTTCCATGTGCCTGCTGCCCTTGTCCTTCTAGGTGGTACAGGTTGCAGGTTTGGAAGGTGCTGTCAAAGAGGCTTTGGTGAGTTGTTGCAATGCATCTTGTAGATGGTGCGTACTGCTGCCACTGTAGAGGGAATGATGTTGGTGGATGGGGCTCTAATCAAGTGGCCAATTTTTCCTGGATGTTGAATTTATTGAGTATTGCCTGGATGAATCCAACTCCATCTCATTCCTGACTTTGTACTTTGTAGATGGTGGAGACTTTGGGAAGTTGGGAGTTGAGTTACTCATCATAGAACATAAAGTCTCTGACAAGTGTGTGGCTAGTCCAATTAAATTTCTGGTCAATTGTAACCTCTGAGTGTTGGTGATTGGGAGGAAATTAATGATGCTGGTGCTGTTGAATATCAAGGGGAGCTGGTTAGAATCTTCTCTTGTTGGTGATGGTAATTACTTGGAACTTGTGTGGCATGAATGTTTTTTTACCACTCATTAGCCAAAGCCCAAGTTATCCAAGTCTTGCTACAAATCAGTGAACACCCGTACTTATGACCTTACAATGGAAAGAAGATCATTGATGATGCAGTGGAAAATGCTTGGGCCAGTTGATTGCCCTGAGGAACTTCCAACTATATCCAGATGTTGAGAACGATGGTTGTTTCCAAATGTAACCATCTTCCTTTGTGGCATGACCCCAGCCAGTGGAGAGATTTCCCTCATGATTCCTATTGATTTTAATTTTACTCTGGTTCCTTACAGCATAATCAAGCAGAATGCTACCTTGATGTCAAAAGGCAGTCACTTGCAATTCATCTCTAGAATTTAGCTCTCTTGTCCATGTTTGGACCAAAGCTGTAATGTGGTCTGGAGCTGAGTGGCCCTGAGGTACCTACAATGGCTGTCAGTAAGCAAGTTAATGGTGAGAAAGTACCGATTGATATCATTTAATGACACCACCTGTGACTCTGCTGTTGATTTCTTGTAGACTAATGGGATGGTATATGATCGCACTAGATGTGTCCTTTTTGTGGACAGGATCTGAGTAGTTGTCCACCTTGTCAAATCAATAGCAAATTTTAGTTGTACTGGAGCAATTTGATAAGAGCTGTGCCTGGCAATGCAGCTTAAGTCACCAGTATCAGCAGGATGATGTCAGGGCCTATAGCCTTTGCTGTATTCAGCCAATTCTTTACCACATGCAGTGAATTGAATTGGCTGAAGAATGGCATCTATGATGCTGGTGACCTCAGGAGGAGGCCAAGATATATCATTCACTTCACACTTCTGGCTGAAGATTGTTGCAAATTCTTCAGCTTTGCCTTTTGCACAGATGTGCTGGGCTACCCCAACATTGAGGTTGGGGGTGTCCATGGTGTTTCCTCTTCCTGTTAATTGTTTGCCCACCATTCATGACTGCAGAGCTTTGATCTGATCAGCTGGTTGTGGAATTTCTTAGCTCTGTCTATTGCATGTTGCTTCTACTGTTTAGCATCCATGCAGTCCTGTGTTGTGGCTTCACCAGATTGGTATCTCATTTTTAGATATGAATTGTGCTGCTCTTAGCATGCAACTCTACAATTCTCTTTGAACCTGTGTTGGTCCTCTAGCTTGATGGTAATGGTAGAGTGAGGGATGTCAGTGAATGAGGTTACAGATTATGGTTGAATACAATTTTGCTTCTGGTGATGGCCCACAGTACCCAGTTTTAAGCTGCAAGAAACTTCTGAATCAATTCCACTTGGCCTGCTGGTAATGCCACACAAGGAGGGTGCCTCCAGTGTGAACACAGGACTTTGTCTCCACAAGGACAATACAGGGGTCACTCCTACCAGTGCTGTCATGGATAGATCATGTGGCAGGTAGATTGCTGAAGGCAACATGCAGTAGGTTTTTCCCTCACATTCATTCCCTTGCCATCTGTTGCAGGCCTGTTCTGGCAATGTCTTTCAGAGCACAGTCACTAATGGTGCCATAGAGCCATTCCTGGTAATGGGTATTGAAAGCCACATGCCCAAATTTGCCAATGACAATAATTAGTATTGTAGATGAAAGCACAAAATTGCAAACATTAATAGATTAATTGCACACATGGACAGCAGTGGTTCAAGACAACAGCTCACCACAGCCTTCAGGCAGTTAGGGATGGCAAACAAATGCTGGCTTTGTCAGTTTTGACGTTCACATCCCATGAAAAAAAATTGGTAAAAATAGTGGCAAATGGATTTCAAGGGCAGATGAGGCCATCAATTTTGAAGTTAAAAGGGATAGAACCGGGTATTTTCTAAATGATAAATATCGAAACAGTTGGGGTCCAGTTACATCATTAAAACATTATGGACAGATAAAGAAAATTAATCAATAAAGCTAACAATGCTGGCCTTTATATCGAGGCAACTAGAATGCTGGCCTTTACATTGAGACAGCCAGAATACATGAGGATATAGTCATGATTCAGGTGTACAAAATCCTAGTTAGACCACTTCTGGTATGCTGCGAGCAGTTCTGGATACTACACCTTAGGAAGGATATAATGGCCTTGGAGGGAGTGCATTGTACGTTTACCAAAATGACGATATGATTTCATGGGTAAAATCTTGAAGAGAGATTATACAAGCTAGGGTCGTGAACCTAAACTGTTAACTGCTCTCTCCACAGATACTGCCTGACCTGAGTATTTTCAGCATTTTCTGTTTTTAATTACATCAACTATGGCTATATTCCTTGAAATTTAGAAGGTTAATTAAGCAGCGATTTGATCAAGTTTTTGAAGAGGAACAGAGGATAGATAGAAACTCATTCTGGTTGGGAAATCTAGAATGAGGAGCAGACCTTTGAGGGTTGAAGTTAGGAAATACTTCTACACACAATGGTAGTGGAAGTTTAGAACGAAGCTGCAAATGACAATTTGATACTAGATCAATTGTAAATTTTAAATCAGATTGATAGATCTTTATAAAAACAAAAAAACTGCGGATGCTGGAAATCCAAAACAAAACAAAAACAGAATTACCTGGAAAAACTCAGCAGGTCTGGCAGCATCGGCGGAGAAGAAAAGAGTTGACGTTTCGAGTCCTCATGACCCTTCGACAGAACTTGAGTTCGAGTCCAGGAAAGAGCTGAAATATAAGCTGGTTTAAGGTGTGTGTGTGGGGGGCGGAGAGATAGAGAGACAGAGAGGTGGAGGGGGTTGGTGTGGTTGTAGCGACAAACAAGCAGTGATAGAAGCAGAATATCAAAAGATGTCAACAACAATAGTACAATAGAACACATAGGTGTTAAAGATAAAGTTGGTGATATTATCTAAACGAATGTGCTAATTAAGAATGGATGGTAGGGCACTCAAGGTATAGCTCTAGTGGGTTTTTTTTTTTATTTTATATAATGGAAATAGGTGGGAAAAGGAAAATCTTTATAATTTATTGGGAAAAAAAAAAGAGAAGGGGGAAACAGAAAGGGGGTGGGGATGGGGGAGGGGACTCACGACCTAAAGTTGTTGAATTCAATATTCAGTCCGGAAGGCTGTAAAGTCCCTAGTCGGAAGATGAGGTGTTGTTCCTCCAGTTTGCGTTGGGCTTCACTGGAACAATGCAGCAAGCCAAGGACAGACATGTGGGCAAGAGAGCAGGGTGGAGTGTTAAAATGGCAAGCGACAGGGAGGTTTGGGTCATTCTTGCGGACAGACCGCAGGTGTTCTGCAAAGCGGTCGCCCAGTTTACGTTTGGTCTCTCCAATGTAGATAGATCTTTGTTTTCCAAAGGTATTAAGGGATTTGGACAAACGTGGGCAGACAGAGTAGGTCACGGATCAGCTATGATTCCACTGAATGACTCATCAGCTAAATGACATACTCCCATTACTATGTTTCTAAATCCCCCCACCCAGAGTACAGTCTGTGCTCTTGCCAACCTCCTTCCATGTTCAAAGTAGTCTTCATGGAAGAGTTGGAGGAGGGGACAGTACTTTTTTTGGGTGGGGAGGGGGGGGTGTGGAATACTCAATTCCTCAACTCCAAAATGCTGTTTCATTTCTGAATTCTACAACATCTTCAAGCCTGTTGTTATCACCCATTTACATGTTCACCTCTCCCATTTTTGGATTCCTGTCAATCCAGTTTCACTCTAGAAATGGAACCAAGACTTACCTGGGTCAAAGTCACAATGGGCGGAATTTTCCGTGCCCGCTGGTGCCGGGTGTGATAGTTGGTGTGAGCGGACAATATGGTGAGATCGGTTTCACAACAGCAGGAACCTCATTGTAATAAATCATCATATTATCAGGCCATCCTGCCAGGCTGTTGCACCCCCACTGGATTGTGTGTCCACGTGCTGGGAAAGCACGCCGATGTGTTTCACAACAGCACAGAGGCGACGTGCACCTAGCAGCCTACACTTTAGGTGAACTGGATGTGAGTGCACAGCATCGTTCTGCAGAACTCACCAGGGTCACCTGTTGATCTGCAGGCTTTGGGGGGGTGGGTGGGGGGGGTCAAGGTTAAGAGCCACCCTGCCTTGGCGATTTTTGAGAGTGACGGGGGGTGCAAGTGCTGCCCTGCCTTGGATGTAACTTTTGAGGGGGAGTAGGGGGGTGCAAGTGCAGCTTTGCCGTTGAGGTGAACAGTGGCGGGGCGGAGGGGTTGCAAGGTCAGCCTTGCCATTGAATATAGCGCACAAGCATTCAGGGTGGGCGAGGGAGGTGGCCATGCATTCGGGATACCTGTAGAAAATCATTCCTCTGCAGCTGAGACAGTTCAGGCGCTGCCACATTGATATGATTGGGGTTGGGTTCCTAGCTTATCTGCCACACAAGTAACGCAGAGGCATCAAAGTGCCACCAAATTCTCCAGAGACCCCCCCCCAACACTCCCCAACCTGGCATAGACTGCAAATTCATGAGCTTTTTAGTGGACACATGTCGTACAGTCTCCTTGCTAAAGTTGGCTATGTAGCAGTCACTGCTGGAGGTGCTCACAACCCCTTACAATGTCAACATCTCGGTTTGGACTAGTCTCCCCCATGGTCCAAGCTAACAGAGCAGCCTTGCAGCGGACTAATTTCTGGCCATCCAAGTGGTGGCCAGCACACTCCAGGAAGCATTAAGGGGCCGTCACACTTAACCAGGGCAGGTTCTTGGCACACCCATGCTAACCTTGCATCTCTTTCATCCTGCAGGAGTACATCAGCATCATGGAGCCTGATGAACTAGCTGTATGCCTGATGGCCTACAGAGAGTGAAAAAGATGGAGGAGAGAGAGACTGAGGCTCCTGGCTGTGCAGAGGCAGGATCAGCAACCTCAGGAAGGAGGGGTGGCTAGTGCTGCCACACACGGTGCCCAAGAGCCACAGCGAGCCATAGCAGGCCAGCACCTAGCAACGCCCAAGGTCTATAGCCGCCATTTTTCATTCCTACAGATGACCGAGAACCAGTGTCGCTAAGAGTGCGAATGCCTAGGGAACTGATGGCTCACATCTGCCACTTACTGCAGGACTTGGCACCACAGGGATATGGAGGCCATCCACTACCAGTAGATGTGAAATTAACTGTGGTGCCCAATTTCTAAGCCAGTGGCTCCTTTCAGGGCTCCACAGGTGGTCTCTGGAATCTCTCAAGCCTTCACCCACAAATGCATACATGAGGTCATGGATGCCATCTTTGTGAGGGCCCCCAACTTTGTGCATTTTGCCTGGCACCAGGACAGCCAGGATGCAAGGGCCATTGGATTTGCCCAGATCTCTGGTTTGCCATTGGTGCAGGGTGTGATTTGACTGCACTCATCTGGTTCTCAGATCTCTGTCGCAACACACGGTGAGCTACATCAACCGCATTGGCTTCCATTCGCAGACCACCAGAAACGCATCCTGCAGGTGTGCACACAGTTTCCAGGGAGCGTGCACAACCCCTACATCCTCAGTTGGTCGCAGTTAGCTGGGAGTCTTCCAGGGTTCACAGAGGCTGCAGGGATAGCTCCTCGGATAAGGCTACCTGCAGAGGCCATGGCTGATGACACCCATGCGGTGGCCTCAGACTGCAGCAGAGTGATGGTATAATGAGGCTCCTGCTGCAGCTCGAACCTTGGTGGAGCAGATCATCGGGGTGCTGAAGATGAAGTTCCAGTGCCTGAACCAGTCTGGTGGAGCCCTGCAAAACTGTCCGCAGAGGTTGTCGCAGAGTGTCGTCATCTGCTGTGCCCTTTACAATCTGGCGCTCCAACGGGAAGACAAGCTTCACATCTCCTCTGATGAGGGGGATGCCGAAAGGTAAGAGGCTGAGGAGGTCCTCAGAGAGGACAATGACAGGGATGAAGCCCTCACACTGGCCAGGTGAGGCACGTATGCTTGGGATGCCCTCAGCTGCCAGATTTATGGTGGATGATGACAATATGCAATGAGGTTACCCCATAGTTCCTCGCGTCGTATTTGTGAATGTTTGATTCCAATCTGGCTTATGGCAGCGCAAGTACCCTCTGAGAATGCCCGTCATGGAGTTTGCAATGGAGGCCCTTATAGTCGCTCGATCGCAGGAGGATGATGACATGCAGAGAGGACACTTCATAAATCTTCACTTAGCCTGTGAGAATGGCTCCTATCTGGCTGAGGGCAGCTCACTTGTCCTTGGTGATCAGGTTCATATTATAGAGACGCAGCCATGAAACTTTAGAAGCACCTGATGCTTTATCTGCCTTCAACACCTGAGCCTTTCAGGAGCTGGAGCACAGCATCAGTGGTCACAGATGCTGAAGAGATGGGGGCCAGCCCCTCCTTAAAGGTGCTGAGAGCACTTTGAGAGAATGAGAGAACTCTGTGGTGCTTGCCCACTACATTCTGACAGCAACGACCAGCACTGCCGAGGTGCAGGCATCAGTAATGTGTCCAGGGTGTGTGAGGCCGGACCATCACTTTGGTCTTAAGGCTTCACAAAGCACAGGGAAGAGGCCCTGGAATGAGACACCTGCCTTTATCTGATGCAGAAAGGTTTCACATCTGAGTGACAAGAACACTGCTCATCAGAACAAGGAGCCATAGGCAGGGAGACATTGATGGAGGATGTGCGTGAGCGCAGTGATGGGACTTCAGGGAGGGTGCCTCCAGATTCCTCTTCAGAAGTTCCTTTGGGGCTTGACTGGAGGCCCTGGTTCATGGACTCTGTCAGCTGTTTGGTAGATGTGCCTGTGGAAGCAAGGGGAGATAATTAGTGCCTGGCAGAGGCCTGTGAAACAGGACACATCACTCACAGTATGGCTGTCTGATGGATGTTGCGCTGCTGGATCCTCACTTGGTTGACCTCACCGCCAGCTCAGGACTGGTCCAGATCTTCGCCGGCCAGTTGGATGGCTCTGTTTTAAGTGTCTGTGAGGACCTTGATTTCGGGCATTTTGCCACCAGCCTGTGACCTCTCTCTCTTGTGTGCCAGCTTGTCCTGCATGGACAGAGATGGAGAAAGTGTAAGCAGGACGCCTGCTGGGCCAGATGCTAAGTATGTCTGGCCTGTGTGGGTGGTGAGTGGTCCCATGGATGGGATGAGGATAGTGACGGTGTGTGTGAGAGAGTGAATGGTGATGTCCCTTGAACTGGCAGTGAGTTGAGGGCCTTGTGGATGTGTGATGGATTTGTGAGTGTATGAGTTGAGAGTGATGAAGTGAGTGACTTACCCCGGCAGAACAGAAATCATCATTCATTCCCTTGCAGCACTAGGGTGGCTGTCCTCTTCTGAAGGGCATTGGCGCTGACCCCGCTGCCACCACCTCCCAAGCCTGATTGGTCATGTTGCTGCCCATCCTGTAGCCAGAGCAGGAGTACAGGACATCCCAGCGGGCCTCCACGGCATCCAGCAGCCGTTTGAGGGACAGTCATTAAACTGGATGGGGAGCTGCAGTCTTCTTGCCTTTGAAGGCCATGTCTCCCAGGCAGCAATGTTGAGCTGGAAGTAGTGAGCTCTGTGCTTGCAGTTGGCCTTTAAGTATGATGCCCGGTGTGATGCAACAGTGGGGTGATGGTGGGCAGGCAAATGAGGAGCCTGCCTGCCACGGAATCGGCGTGTTTCTTGGGAGTGCCTAAATGATGAGGCAGGCTCGGAATGATACGGCATCAAAACCCGCCATCGCTGTTGGTGAGCAGCACGCCGTTTTACCTGCCCGCTACCGCAGTTAACACAAATTTGGGAAAATTCCACGCAATATATTTTGTAACTGCCTTCTGGTGTTCAGAGCAGCTAACTGCCTCATCCTCCTCACTGTCTCTCCGTGGTTTATCTTATGATATTGCCTTTGTTTAACTCCACTTCTATCTGCCCCAGTGGGGCTAGCACATCTCCTGCAGTCATATTTTCAGCCCTGCATGATATTTTTAAGTGTGCTACACAAGTCCATCAATGGCATCCCTTTTGCTTGTCTATTTGCCTGGCAGTAACCACATTTATAGGCCTGGGATTTAGTTTCCAAATGTATGCTGACAATGCTTAAACATATCTCTATCGCCACCATGTACTCCTTACATCAATGGCTTTCTGACTATTTGGCTGGTATCAAGCCCTGGATGCGCATGAGTTAAATATGAGCAAGACTAAAGACATCTGCTCATATTCTTCTACAAAGTCCACAACTTTGCCCGTGCTTCCAGCCCTTTGCTCGGCATCTTGTTAAGACTTAGTCCAACCATGTATAATCATAATGTCCTATGTGATCTTGAACTGAGATTCAAACACAAAATTCCAGCCTGCAACAGAACAGCTTATTTCTACCTCCAACCATTGGTCACGTTTGCATCCATTGCTGAACTGCTTGCCAATGTCTTAGTTGTTTAAAGGCGAGCGTGACATGCATTTCAGTGAACAGCTTAAATCCCTCAGCTTTCTGTTGCCAGATTTGGGATGTTGTCAGTTGAGGGATGTCGTCAGTTTACAGTCAATAAATTTGCATACTTCTGAACTACTCTCATCAAATCAGTCTGTCTTTTAGTGGTATGTCTAAAGATTTTGTGGCATGTATGGAGCTGAAACTGGGGCTGTTCTCCTTTGAGAGAAGATTGAGGCAATTTGATAAGAGGTGTTCAAAATTATAGTCTCCATGGGGTGAAACTGTTCTTGTTGGTATAGGGATTGAGAAACTGTGGGCACTGATTTAAGGTGATTGGCAAAAGAAGCAACGATGACATGTGGAAAAACCTTTTTATGTAGCAGTTGGTTAGTATCTGGCATGCGCACAGCTTGAGAGTATGGTGAATCATGGCTTTCAAAAGAGAATTGGACAATTATCATAAGGAAATACATTTGCAGGGCTATGAGGAAAAGGTAGGGGAATGGAACCAGGTGAGTTGCTCTTGGAGAACCAGCAGGGCACGATGGGCTGAATGGCTGTCTCCTGTCTTGCAATCATTCTCTGATTCTATAAGTGATGGATTTCAATGAGTGTCAGTCATTTTGGTTCAATGTAGTTTCATACCTGTAGTTTCAGATAGATTGAACTAAATACAATCTTGTGGTTAAGAACAAGAGGTTGTGGAGGCGTACACTACTGGGGTTGGACTTTTCAACTCTATGCTTTTTTAATGATGTTCGACAAAAGAACGTGGTCGTGCCCCCACCCTGGTACTAAAATCACTGAAGTATGATCTTTGACTGTGATGGTATAGCTGCTAGAGTTGTGCGTAGGTTGAAATAGGTTTCTTTCACTTTGTCCTCTGAGTCCAAAGTAGGTACTTAAATGCTGTTGAGAGTGTCAGATTGATTGCATTTAAGCTTACCATAAGTGTCATAAGACACTCATTGATCCCAACAGGAAGTTCATTGAGTCTTTTCATGAGTTTGTTTTTAATGGCAAAGCTGCATTCTTCTCCCGATTTCCCTTTCCATAAGGTAGTATTATCACCTCCATGTTCTTTGATTGTCCCTCCTTTGTCTGCTCTACAGGACTTGCTAAGGGCAACCATGTCAATGTCTAGGTTCCAGAATTCATGGTCTGCTATCGCTGTTCATCTCTCAGGTCGTTCTGAGTTACCCATTAACAACCTGATATTTCCAGATTGTATCTTGATGGTTTTTGAGAGTTTCAACTGCGGACTGTTGATCCTGCTGGATGCGGTTTTGCGGCTGGCTTTGGAGAGAGGAAAGCTTTTCCTTCCACTCCCTTAGTGGGATGAGCAGAACTGATCTTGACAAGAGCTGCTCAGACACAGCTATAAACACCAAACCATCCTGCCTCGGTTAATTGGTAACTGCTGCGCTTGTGTAAGTTGCGACTAGAAGCTCCCAGATATCATGATCCTGCCCCCAGCACAAAGGGCTTGAGGACATTTTGAGGACAGGCCCATAAAAGGGCCTGTGCATGGTGTCTTTCTGTGTGAGGCTTCTTGCACAGCAAGCCCTGCACTATCTTGGTGGGACAACGCCTGGTTACAATGATCAGGTGAGCCTGCGTAATTAAGGACAAGACAACAAGAATCTGTTGCAACATTTCATTCACAGCCATCAGCCAATCCTGTGTTGAAGGATTTTGCTGTGGTAAGACTTATTGAATGGCGACCCTTGCTTGCCATGTTGCAGGATGCTGGAAAGTAAGTTCATGAGGGTTTTCAGTAATGTAGAGGCACCACTCTCTACCTCACCCTGCCCTAAGAATCCTGCCACTGTGGTCTGCAGTGACTTTTTATTTGTCAGGAAAGATCCTGCTTATTTTGCAGTAAGCAAGTTATATTTGTTCCAGCTACCTGTCACCTGCTTACATGGTAACTGCAGCTCGCCCTGGCTGAAACTTGATTTTTCAGTTGTGATCGAGCTTATCTTAAATGATTGCTAAGATGCTACAGTATATGAATTGGTATGGATTTATATTCTGTACCGATTCTAAAGAATGGTAAAGATAGATAAATTGTTTGTAGAAGGTGAACAAGTGCTTTTTTTAAATGGTAAAGTTCTTAATTGGGTAAAAAGGAAAAAAAATTATCTTGGAGGGTCTCTGATGTGTAACCAGATTTGTGGCCGAAGGCAGCCACTTTTGGACCTGAAAAGTACCCAGTCTATCTCAGATTACCCTGGAAAAACTTGAGCAACAGGTGAAGCTGGCCATTTCACTCTGTTACTATGCTGTGGCAACATGAGTGGTGTTTTCCCCTAATAGGCTGATGCCTTCAAGCCAAAAAGATGTTCTGCTTCCCACAAATGAGTAATGTGGTATGTGTTTCAGTGCCAGCGTGATGCCAGATATGTAGGCCATATGACCAAATGATTGGCAGATCATAACAAACAGCACCTCCCTTCAGTTGTTCACAATAGGCAGAGTACTGACCATACTCAGCCAACCTGTGCTTGCAAAACTCAGAACATTGTCTAACATTAATTGTGGTTCCGCAATTTTTAGAGCTACATTCATTCCGGTAAACGGAGAGTATTCCATTACAATCCAGACTTTTATGTCTTGCAGGTCATGGACAGGCTTTGGACATTCAGGATATAAGTCACTCGCTGCAGAAAACCCAGCTCCTGACCTGCCATTGCCACAGTATTTATGTTAAGTTTCTGGTCAGTGGTGATGCCCAGGATTTTGATGGTGAGAGATTCAAAAATTATATTGCAATTCCAAGTCAAGGGGAGTTGATTAGATTGTGTTTGTTGGAGATGGTCATTGCCTGGCTCTTGTGTAGCACAACTGATAGTCAATTAGCATGAATTGCAGAAACATTGAAAAATTCTTTCATAGGTTCGAAACTTATTTTGAGTAATAGCAAATAAGTTGGAAAGAAGCTCAAACTGGACCAACACTGGTCTTCAGGTTCTGCTTTGTTCAAAGCACTGAATGTATCCAGTAAAGAGATGCTTAAAACTCTTCCTATCCTGCTTTTGTAACTGTTAAAGCATTTTTCTGTTGTAAAAAAATTAAACTGGAATGGTTGTAAAAGAAAGATATCACAACACTATTGTAGACAAGAATTTTAAGTATTGGTAACCATCTCCAACAAGAGAGAATCCTAGCCATCGCCCCTTAACGTTCAATGGCATTACCATCACTAAATCCCCCACTATCAACATCCTGGGGGTTACCATTGACCAGAAACTCCGCTGCACTAGCCATATAAATACTGTGGCTCCAAGAGCAGGTCTAGGAATCCTGTGGCGAGTAACTCACCACCTGACTCCCCAAAGCATGTCCACCATCTACAAGGTACAAGTCAGGAATGTGATGGAATACTCCCTACTTGCCTGGATGAGTGCAGCTCCCACAGCACCTAAGAAGCTTGGTACTATACAGGACAAAGCAGCCAGCTTGATTAACACCACTTCCACAAACATTCACTTCCTTCACCACTGACGCACAGTGGCAGCAGTATGTACCATCTACAAGATGCACTGCAGGAATTCACCTTGGCTCCTTTGATAGCAACTTCCAAACCCACAACCACCACCATCTGGAAGGACAAGGGCAGCAAATAGATGGGAACACCATCACCTGGAAGTTCCCCTCCAAATCACTCATCCTGACTTGGAAATATATCGCCATTCCTTCTCTGTTGTTGGGTCAAAATCCTGAAGCTCACTAACAGTACTGGGGGTGTTCATACACCACATGGACTGCAGGAGTTCAAGAAGGCTGTTCACCACCACCTTCTCAAGAGCAATGAGGAATGGGCAATAAATGCCGGACCAGCCAGCAAATATCACATCCCGTGAATGAATTTTTAAAAGTGCACCCTAACTGGGAGGCCCCAACCTCCCAAGTGGGTACAGTGGTAAAGTGGTGTTTAGGTCAATCAGCCATTATAATGAATGTTGAAGCAGGTTCAAGGGGCTGTATGCCCCACTACTATTTCCTTGTAGTGCAAATAAGCTAACGATCAACAGGTATAGTAGCAGTTGCATAGTTTTGCCAGCTCTTGAGAGAAGTATTCCTGGAGGTTTGATTGCGTGACATCTGATCACATGTCTACAAATATTATTGCATTTGCTGTTGTAAGGGTTGGGTCTCCTGTAGTTGTTGCCTCATGATTTTGCACCAGCAGCTGTTGAGAAGTTTCAAGAACCAGCAGGCCTCTGCAGGCAGGTAACGAGAAACTAGTGAGAAAGAGGGTTAGTGGGGGAGGGATTCACAGTCAGGAAACCAGAAGTGGCTGGAACTTTGATTTCACCAATAACTAAAAACTGAAATTGTACCCATAAGAAAAGCAATAACTGCTAACTCTCAGGTTCCTTCAAAAACAACAAAAGTACAATAAATCTCTGCCTATATGTAACTACTAATAATCCTCTAACCTGCTGATTTTTATCCTGTAACTACAACCAGGAATCCCTGAAGATGTGGTCAGACTTCCCAGTCAATGTAACTTTTAACAAGACCTGTCTCTGATCATCTTGGGCTCTGGTTTGAACACAAGTTGTGTGTGAAGTAGCAGCTCTGAACTGACAGCCTCAGTCAAGAGCTGACCTGAGTTGGAATTAACATGTCAAAACTGGCCAGCACACACCAACCTGAACCAATCCAAGCAGTTTCACAGAAGGCAGCAGGCTTGGTGTTTGGAGCACATGACACATTGTCCTAAACTCAGCTCAGCATCAAAATTTCCGACTTGCCCCTTAGACTCTGACCCTCGAAAGGAAAGTTTGCATAAAGCACAGAAGGAGACCATTCAGTGTCCTTGCTAGCATTCTATCTCCTGCAACTGTGTTTTTCCCCCCCTGGACCCTGATCTTTTTATAATCACTCATTTTAAATGATCTCCGTTCCCTTCTAAATCTAATCTTTACCTCAATCGCACTTGTAAAGCATCTCCTGATCTCAGTTCAAAAATCTTCCCTATCTGTTGTTCTTAGATATTTAAGTTATAATTTTTGACCTCTGTTCTTTAATTCCCCATTTTCTGACAAAGTAAACAATTTTTCTCTCTATCCACAGTAAAGCCCCCAAAGCAGTTTGTTTCTTTACTGGCTGCTCAGTGCCTCTCCCACTTACACATTGCTGCTTCTCTTGACTCCACAGGAAATATTAGGCCTCATTCCCACACCCCCTTATTCCCCAATCCCTCTTTTCCACTCCCCCAGATTCTCCTCTTTCTTTCTTTCTTTCTCTCTCTCTTTCCAACCCAGTCCCCTATATTTCCCAATTCTTCCCTGTTTCTATGTCCAACTCCACTCCTTGGCTCCCCCACTCCCAACCACATCTAGTCACCTGATTCTATGCCTCCTGAATCCCAGTTCCACCAAACCACCCTGAGTGCAATAAAATTCATCCATTTTAAAACTTGTCTGCCCCCAAGTTCATGCATAACCATTAAAAGCTGAAAGTAGCATCTAATTAGTTTTAATTGATTCCACATCCCAAGAATGAATTTTAAAAAATCCTCCAATTGACCTGGTTCACACAGGCAACATCCAAACCTATTGAGAATCTAGTTGCTATGTATCTTATTGAAATTACCCAAATTGTCTTACCTGAAGAATAGTGAAACTGACATTTCCATCACCATTTCCATCAACTTTGCTATCACACAGAAACATTACTGTCAGTACATAACCCTCAGAAGTCACAAATGATATACCCCTTTGTTTCAAAATGAGCTTGTATGGCAGTTTGTTACTATTCTCCACAATACTATTAAAAGCCAAACCAAATAGTAAAGCATATTTAACAGGAAGACTTTTGTGCCATTAATGAACTTCAAGTCATATATTACACAAAAGAACAACAAAGTTTGTTAAAGTGATCAATGGGAATGTTTATTTTAGAAGTGATATTATCTGGTTAATCAGTTCTTTGGTTAAATGTAATGTTCCTGCTCAGCACGTAAATGCAGAAACAATTCACCTTTGAACCGCCCACTAAATTGAACTGAGTTTATCATTTACAAATGAAATGACAATTCCCAACAGCTACGTTAATAAAAGACCCAACAATATGCAATTTCTGTAATAACAGGCAAGCCAGTAAAGACAAATTTATTTATCTAATTGTAAATCTTCGTTCCAACACCATCAGAGCACTGAAGTGTTGCTGTGCTGCGTAGTCTAGTATGTTAAAACACTTTCCTTTAGCCTTTTTTTAGGACCAGTTCAAATCCAAATTTACAGGGTGAAAGTCTGCTCTCTAGCTCTCAGGTCCAAAAGAAAACCTGTTTGGGCAATATCGATCCAATACCTTGTGAGCACAAGTACAACAGTAATTAATATTAAATTACCAATCTGTGTCTTAATGTTGTAAAATTTGAATTTTCTTTACATTCTTTGGAGAATGTTATTAACTTTGGGCAAAGATATTGCTAGGACTGAAAGCTTTTGTTCCGTATCTGACCCCTGAGTACTCGCTGACATTGAGTGTCGAAGAAGCCTTATCTTGATAGAATTTTCATGTATAAAACACATAATCAAGCTGTCCTCTGGTTCTCCCAGAGCACTACTGAGCCAATGGACTTTTAAATGCAGCTGAAATTTTGTTGCCTAATTAAAGACGGCCACTAATTTGTGCACTATGACCCTCCTAAAAGCAAATAAATACAAGGCTGGATAATTTGCTGTAAAACAGGTTGCTAAGATACAGGTTTCTACATGTGATGTACTCATGAAATGAGTGTTTGACAACAGGCATGGCATTTGAGAGAAGCACCAGATCAGTGATCCCAGTTTCTCCTCATCTCCTTGTTCACTTAATAATGTAATGGAAGGGGTCATCAACAGTGCTATCAAGCGGCACTTGCTTAGCAAGAACCTGCTCACTGATGCCCAGCTTGGGTTCTGCCAGGGCAGAAGAGCTGAACACCCAAGGTGAGGTGAGAGTGACTGCCCTTGACATCAAGGCCACATTTGACTAAGTGTGACATCAAGGAACCCTAACAAAACTGGAGTCAATGGGAATCAGGGAAAACTCTCTGCTGGTTGGAGTCATACCTAGCACAATGGAAGATGGTTGTGGTTGTTGGAGGTCAGTCATCTTAGCTCCAGGACTTCACTGCAGGAGTTCCTTAAGGTAGTGTCCTGAGCCCAACCATCTTCAGCTGCTTCATCTATGACCTTCCTGCCATCATAAGGTCAGAATTGAGGATATTCGCTGATGATTGCACAATGTTCAGTACCATTTGCAACAACTCATACTGAAGCAATCCATGTCCAAATGCAGCAAGTCCTGGGCAATATCCAGGCTTGGGCTGACAAGTGGCAAGTCACATTCACGCCACATGAGTGCCAGGTAATGACCATCTCCAACAAGAGAGAATCTAGCCATTGCCCCTTAACGTTCAATGGCATTACCATCACTGAATCCCCCACTATTAACGTTCTGGGGGTTGCCATTGACCAGAAACCGAACTGGACAAGCCATATAAATACTGTGGCTACAAGAGCAGGTCAGAGGCTAGGAATCCTGCGATGAGTAACTCTACCCCTTACTCCCCAAAGCCTCTCCACCATCCACAAGTCACAAGTCAGAAATGACTTGCCTGGATGAGTGCAGCTCCCACAGCACTCAAGAAGCTTGACACCATCTAGGACAAAGCAGCCTGCTTGATTGGCATCTCATTCACAAACATTCACTCCCTCCACCACCAACGCACAGTAGCAGCAATGTGTATCCTCTACAAGATGCACTGCAGGAATTCACCAAGGCTCCTTAGACAGCACCTTCCAAACCCACAATCACTACTGTCTAGAAGGACGAGGACGCGACCTTAAATCTATGTCCCCTGGTTATTGACCCCTCTAATAATGGAAAAAATGCCTTCCTATCCACCCTATCTATGCCACTCATATCCTTGTACACCTCTATTAGGTCCCCTCTCAACCTTCGTTGCTTCAAGGAAAACAGCCCCAGCCTATCCAATCTTGCCTCATGGCTCAGACCCTCCAGCCCAGGCTGCATCCTGGTGAATCTCTTTTGCACCCTCTCCAGTGCAATCACGTTCTTCATATAATGTGGTGACCAGAACTGTATGCATTACTCCAGTTGTGGTCCAACCAGTGTTTAAACAGTTCAAGCATAGCCTCCCTGCCCTGCTCTTGTATTCTATGCCTTGGCTAATAAAGGAAAGTATTCCATATGCCTTCTTAACCACCTTATCTACCTGCCCTGCTACCTTCAGGGGTCTATGGATATGCACACCAAGGTCCCCCTGATCTTCAGTACTTTCCAGGGCCCTACCATTCATTGTGTAATCCCTTGCCTAGTTAGCTCTCCCCAAGTGCATTATCTCTCACTTTCCTGGGTTGAATTCCATTTGCCACTGCCCTGCCCACCTGGCTAGTCTATTGATTTACAGCTATCCTCCTGACTACCATCATGCCATCTGTGAACTTCTTGATCATACCCCCTATGTTTAAGTTCAAATCATATATGTACACCACAAACGGCAAGGGCCCCAGGACCGAGCCCTGCGGAACCCCAGTGGACTTCCAGCCACAGAAACACCTACCATCACCCTCTGTTTCCTGCCTCTCAAACAATTTTGGCTCCAATGTGCCACTTTGTCTTGGATTTCATGGGCTCTTATTTTTTTGAGCAGTCTGCCATGAGGGATCATATCAAAAGCCTTGCTAAAGTCCTTGTAGACCACATCAAATGCATTACCTTCATCAACACTCCTGGTTACCTCCTCAAAAAATTCAATCAAATTTGTCAAACACGACCTTCCCTTAACAAATCCTTGCTGACTATCCCTGATTAATCTGTGTGTCTCCAAGTGCCGAAATATTCTGTCCCTCAGAATTCTTTCTAGTAACTTCCCCACCACTGAGGTTAGACTAACTGGTCTCTAGTTTCCTGGTCTATCCCTTCCTCCCTTTTTTAATAATGGGACAATGTTAGCAGTCCTCCAGTCCTTTGGCACCTCACCTGTGGCCAGAGAGGATTTGAAAATTACTACCAGGGCTCCTGATATCTTTTCCCCTGCCTCCCTCATCCAGGCCTGCGGATTTATCCACTTTTAAGGCTGCTAAACCTGCTGGTACTTCCTCTCTTTCTTTATGTTAATTTCCTCTAATATTTCACAGTCCTTTACCCTGATGTTTACATTTGTGTCAACCTTTTCCATTGTGAAGACTGATGCAAAGTATTAATTGAGAACTGCACCCGCATCTTCTGGATCCACACGCTGATTACCTCTATGGTCCCTAAGTGGTCCTACTCTTTCCCTAGTCATTCTCTTGCTCTTTATGTATTTAAAAAACCCCTTTGGGTTCTACCCACCAATGCTTTCTCATGCACTCTCTTAGCTTTCCTAATTTCATTTTTAAGTTCCCTCTGTACTTTTTATGCTCCTCTAACGACTCTGCCATATTGAGCCCTCAATATGTGCCATAAACTTCTTTTTTGCTTAATTCCAACTTTTATGCCTCTTAACATCCAGGGTTCTCCAGACTTGGTCCCCACCATGCTTTGTCTTTATGGGAACACATTTGCCCTGTACTCTCACTACTTCCTCCTTGAATGCCTCCCATTGCTCTGACATAGTTTTATCTGCAAGTGGCTGGTCCCAGTCCACTTGGGCCAAATCGTATCTCACCTTAGTAAAATTATTCTTTCCCCAGGTTAGAACTTTTATTCCTGGCCCAACCTTATCCTTTTCCATAACTATCCTAAATCTAACTGCCTTATGGTCACTATCTCCAAAATGCTCCCCAACAGATGCGCCTTCCATCTGCTTGGGCTCATTTCCAAATATTAGGTCCAGAACTGCCCCCTCTCTTGTTAGGCTTTCTATGTACTGGCTAAAAACGCTCTCCTGGATGCAACTTAAGAACTTTGCTCCCTCCCTACTTTGCACACTAAAATTAACTCGTTAATATTTGGGTAATTAAAATCCCCTAATATTACTGCCCTATTATTCTTACACTTCTCTGAAATTTGATTACATATTTGATCCTCTATCTCTCCTTGACTGTTTGGGGGCCTATACTACACACCCAACAGCATGTTTGCTCCTTTTGTGTTTTTTACTTCTGCCCATATGGCTTCATTTGATGATCACTCCTCACTGCTATAATTGATTGCCCCTCCTCTTCTATCCCCTTCTCTATCTCACCTGAATACCCTTTAAGCAGGAATGTTGAGCTGCCAATCCTGCCCTCCTTTTAGCCAAGTCTCGGTCATAACTATGATATCATACTCCCACGTTCCTATCTGCGCCCTTAGCTCATCTGTCTTATTCCTCAGGCTCCCTGCATTAAAATACATTCCATTTAGCCTTGCTAAACTCACTTCTTTCTTATCTAGCTTATGTTTCCTCTGTCTTCTAGACTCACTTACTAGCCTTTTAACTTCTAATTCCATCTCAGCTTCTCTCCTCTCTGAACTACTTTTCAGGATCCCATCCCCCAGCCAATTTAGTTTAAATCCATCCCAACAGCATTAGCAAACTTCCCCGTGAGGAGTTGGCCCCGCTCCTGTTCAGATGTAACCCATCCAACTTGTACAGGTCCCAAAACAAAAACAGAATTACCTGGAAAAACTCAGCAGGTCTGGCAGCATCGGCGGAGAAGAAAAGAGTTGACGTTTCGAGTCCTCATGACCCTTCGACAGAACTTGCGTTCGACTCCAAGAAAGAGTTGAAATATAAGCTGGTTTAAGGTGTGTGTGTGGGGGGGCGGAGAGATAGAGACAAAGAGGTGGAGCGGGGGGGGCGGGGGTGTGGTTGTAGGGACAAACAAGCAGTGATAGAAGCAGCTCATCAAAAGATGTCAACGACAATAATACAATAGAACACATAGGTGTTAAAATTAAAGTTGGTGATATTATCTAAACGAATGTGCTAATTAAGAATGGATGGTAGGGCACTCAAGGTATAGCTCTAGTGGGGTTTTTTTTTATTTATATAATGGAAATAGGTGGGAAAAGGAAAATCTTTATAATTTATTGGGGAAAAAAAAGGGGAGGGGGAAACAGAAAGGGGGTGGGGATGGGGGAGGGAGCTTACGACCTAAAGTTGTTGAATTCAATATTCAGTCCGGAAGGCTGTAAAGTCCCTAGTCGGAAGATGAGGTGTTGTTCCTCCAGTTTGCGTTGGGCTTCACTGGAACAATGCAGCAAGCCAAGGACAGACATGTGGGCAAGAGAGCAGGGTGGAGTGTTGAAATGGCAAGCGACAGGGAGGTTTGGGTCATTCTTGCGGACAGACCGCAGGTGTTCTGCAAAGCGGTCGCCCAGTTTACGTTTGGTCTCTCCAATGTAGAGGAGACCACATTGGGAGCAACGAATGCAGTAGACTAAGTTGGGGGAAATGCAAGTGAAATGCTGCTTCACTTGAAAGGAGTGTTTGGGTCCTTGGACGGTGAGGAGAGAGGAAGTGAAGGGGCAGGTGTTGCATCTTTTGCGTGGGCATGGGGTGGTGCCATAGGAGGGGGTTGAGGAGTAGGGGGTGATGGAGGAGTGGACCAGGGTGTCCCGGAGGGAGCGATCCCTACGGAATGCCGATAAGGGGGGTGAAGGGAAGATGTGTTTGGTGGTGGCATCATGCTGGAGTTGGCGGAAATGGCGGAGGATGATCCTTTGAATGCGGAGGCTGGTGGGGTGATAAGTGAGGACAAGGGGGACCCTATCATGTTTCTGGGAGGGAGGAGAAGGCGTGAGGGCGGATGCGCGGGAGATGGGCCGGGCACGGTTGAGGGCCCTGTCAACGACCGTGGGTGGAAAACCTCGGTTAAGGAAGAAGGAGGACATGTCAGAGGAACTGTTTTTGAATGTAGCATCATCGGAACAGATGCGACGGAGGCGAAGGAACTGAGAGAATGGGATGGAGTCCTTACAGGAAGCGGGGTGTGAGGAGCTGTAGTCGAGATAGCTGTGGGAGTCGGTGGGTTTGTAATGGATATTGGTGGACAGTCTATCACCAGAGATTGAGACAGAGAGGTCAAGGAAGGGAAGGGAAGTGTCAGAGATGGACCACGTGAAAATGATGGAGGGGTGGAGATTGGAAGCAAAATTAATAAATTTTTCCAAGTCCTGACGAGAGCATGAAGTGGCACCGAAGTAATCATCGATGTACCGGAGAAAGAGTTGTGGAAGGGGGCCGGAGTAGGACTGCAACAAGGAATGTTCCACATACCCCATAAAGAGACAGGCATAGCTGGGGCCCATGCAGGTACCCATAGCCATACCTTTTATTTGGAGGAAGTGAGAGGAGTTGAAGGAGAAGTTGTTCAGTGTGAGAACAAGTTCAGCCAGACGGAGGAGAGTAGTGGTGGATGGGGATTGTTCGGGCCTCTGTTCGAGGAAGAAGCTAAGGGCCCTCAGACCATCCTGGTGGGGGATGGAGGTGTAGAGGGATTGGACGTCCATGGTGAAGAGGAAGCGGTTGGGGCCAGGGAACTGGAAATCGTTGATGTGACGTAAGGTGTCAGAGGAATCACGGATGTAGGTGGGAAGGGACTGGACAAGGGGAGAGAGAAGGGAGTCAAGATAATGAGAAATGAGTTCTGTCGGGCAGGAACAAGCTGAGACGATCGGTCTACCGGGGCAGTTCTGTTTGTGGATTTTGGGTAGGAGATAGAAGCGGGCCGTCCGAGGTTGGGAGACTATCAGGTTGGAAGCTGTGGGAGGGAGATCCCCAGAGGAGATGAGGTCAGTGACAGTCCTGGAAACAATGGCTTGATGTTCAGTGGTGGGGTCACAGGTCCCACCTCTCCCAGAAATAATCCCAATGCCCCAGGAATCTAAAGCCCTCCCCACTGCACCATTTCTCCAGACACTCATTCTTATGCTCTATCCTTCTCTTCCTATACTCACTACTACGTGGCACCTGGAGAAGTCCAGAGATTACGACCTTTTGAAGTCCTGCTTTTCAATTTCCTACCTAACTCCCTAAAGTCTGCTTGCAGGACTTCATTTCTCTCTCTTTCTATGTCATTGGTCCCAACATGGACCATGACCTCTGGCTATTCACCCTGCCCCTTCAGAATGTTCTGCAGACTTTCCTTAACATCCTAGACCCTTGCATCTAGGAGGCAACATATCATCCTGGAGCCTCATCTACTGCTGCAGAAGTGCCTGTCTACTCCCCTCACTAATGAATCCCCTACCACTACTGCCCTTCCACACTTCTTCCTCCCTCCTGCCAAAGTGAACAGTTTCACATTTTCTCTCACAGTGCTCCATATGCCATATTTTTGCTCACTCGCTCAACCTATCTATTCCCGTCTGCAACCTCCTTATGTCCTTTTGACAACATATTTTCCTACTTATCTTTGTGTCATCTGCAAATTCAGCTATCATGCCTTAACTACCCGACCACCCCACCCCCAACCCCACCCCCGCAACTAAATTGATATAAATTGTAAAAAGTTGAGGCCCCAGCACAGACTCCTGCAGGACTTCACTCGTCACACCCTGCCAGTCAGAAAAAGACCCAATTATGCATACTCTGTTTTCTGCCAATCTTCTATCCAGGCTAATATGTTACCCCCAAAACCATAAGCTTTTATTTTTCGCAATAACCTTTGATGTGGCACCTTATCAAATGCATTTTGGAAATCCAAGTACAGCACGTCTACAGGCTCCCCTTTAGCCACAGTGCATTTTACTCCTTCAAAGAACTCCAATAAATTGGTTAAACAGGATTTCCCTTTCACAAAAACATGCTGACTCTTCCCAATTAAGTGCCCAGTTTTATGATCAATTCTAATACCTTCCCCGCAATAGACGTCAAGCTAACTGGCCCATGTTTCCTGTATTCTGCCTCCCTCCATTATTGAATCAAGGGGTTATATTCCCTACTTTCCATTTGATGGAACCTTTCTAAAATGTAGGAAATTTTGGAGAATTAACACCAACACATCTATTACCTCATTAGCCACCTCTTTTAAGACACTAGGATGAAGTCCATGAGGACTCCATCAGTTTGCTCAATGCCGCTTCCCTAGTGATTGTAATTTCACCAAGTACCCCTCTCCCTTCCACCGCCTGATTTATAGCTATTACTGGAATGTTTTTGTATTCTCTAAAGTAAAGACAAAGGCAAAATATTTTTTCATTTCATCTGCCATTTCTTTACTACCTACTATTAACACCCCATTGTCACTCCCTAGAGGACCGACACTCACTTTACTTCTTTTCCTTTTTAAATATCTGTAGAAACTTTTGCTATCCGTTTTTACATTTCTCACTAGCTTCCTCTCATACTCTAATTTCTTACTCCTGATTAACCTTTTAGTCATTTTCTGCCATTATTTATATTCTGACCAATCACCTGACCTGTCACTCACTTTTGAGCAGTTACATACTTTTTCCTTAAGTTTGATGCTTTCCTTAACCTCATTAGGTTAACCTAATCATGGATGGTGGGCCCTCGGTTTAGAATTTTTCTTTACCATTGGAAGATACTTATTTTGAGTATTCTGAAATATCCTCTTAAATGTCTGCCACTGCTTCTCTATTGATCTATCCCCCAGGCTAATATCCCAGTTCACTTCAGCTAGCTCAGCTTTCATGCCACATAGTTGCCCTTATTTAAGTTTAAAATACTAGTCCTAGACCCACTCTTCTCCCTTTCAAACTGGATGTAAAATTCATTCATATTGTGGTCGCTGCTACCTAGGGGTGCCTTCACTCTGAGGTCATTAATCCTGTCACATTACACAAATCCAAGTCTAATATAACCTGCTCTCTGGTTCCAGAACATGCTACTCTTAGAAGCTATCTCAAAAGCATTCTATGATGATCTCACCCAGACTACTACTGTCAATCTGATTTTTCCAGTTTATATGTAGATTAAAATCACCCATGATTATTGCTGTCCCTTTATCAGAAGTACCCAATATGTCTTGCATACTTTGTCCTAAATTGTGGTTGGAGGGCCTATAGACCAGTCCCATTAGTGAATTCTTTCCCCTAATATTCCTTATCTCCACCCAAACCAATTCTACATCCTGATCTCCTGAACCAAGGTCATCTCTAACTGCCATCCTTGTTCAACAGTGCTACCCTTCCACCTTTACTTAGCTTCATATTCTTGAATGTCATATACCACTCAATGTTCAGGACCCAATCCTTGTCATCCTGCAGCCATGTCCATAATGGCTATCAGATCATATTTATGTACTTCAATGTACATTATCATTTCATTTACTTTGTTACGAATGCTACGCGCATTCGGATACAGCGCCTTTAGTTTTGTCTTTTTGTTATCTTTGTAACATCTAGCCTTGGCTATTGGTATATTTTTGGGCTTTATCTATCTGCCCCTTTCAGCTATTCTATGACCTTCATTTCCCATATCACTATCATGATTTCCTGCTTTGAATCTACCCCTTAATTTGTCACACCTATTCAAGCTTGATCCCTCACCGCCCTTATTTAGTTTAAAGCCCCCTCTACTTCCCTAGTTATGTGAATCACAAGAGCATCCACCTTAGCATGGCTCAGGTGCAGACTGTCCCAACAATACAGCCCCGACTTTCCCTAGCACTGGTGCCAATGCCCCACAAACTGGAACCCACTTCTCCCGCACCAGTCTTTGAGTCACGCATTCATTTCTCTAATCCCATTTGCCCAATGCCAATTTGCATGTGGCTCAGGTAACAATCCAGAGATTATTACCCTTGAGGTTCTCCTTCTTAATTTGGTATCTAGCTTCTCATATTGACTATGCAGAACCTCCTTCCTCGTTCTGCCTACGTCGTTGGTACCTACGTGTATCACCACAACTGAATCCTCCCCCTCCCACTGCAAGTTCCCTTCAGCCCTGAGCAGATGTCCCAAACTTTGGCACTGGACAGGCAACACAACCTTCTGGACTCTCACTGTTTGTTGCAGAGAACAATATCAAACCCCCTCACTATACGGTCCCCTACTACCACTATGTTCCTGTTTGCTCCCCCAGCTTGAAGGGCTTCTTGTACCATGGTGCTACTCATTCACCGTGCGGACCTCACTTTCGTCCACACAGCTTGTGAGCATCTCAAATCTGTTTGACAATTGCAAAGCCTGAGGCTCCTCCACTGCTGTCTGCTCGGTCCCTTTACCTGCCTCACTGATGGTCACATCCTCCTGTCATTCACTGTTGATCAAAACAGATGATCCTATTCTAAGAGGTATGACCATCCTCTGGAGCAAAGTGTTCAGGTATTCCTCCTGCTCCCTTATGTTGCTCAGTGTCTGCAGTTCAGCTTCCAGATCAATAATCCTGATCCAGAGTTCCTCTAAGTGATTACACTTTCTGCAGATGTTTGCCCTGGATTGCCTTTGTCCCACGTTCCACACCTGCAACATAACACCTGCCCTGCTATTGTTCCTTACGTTATTTAGTTAACTTAATTTAATTAACTAGATAGTGGAGGCCTTCCCTGAGATCAAGAACCCCACCGGCTGAGAGTTGCCGGCCAATCTGAGACCAGTCGATCTACAGAACAGCTGTGCCACCGGGGAGAGCTTTGCAAATCCAACAGGTTTGCTTTGCAAGTGGCATTGACTGCACAAGATTCATGTTGGGATCCTGACAGCACCAGCACAGTGTAACTTACATATAAGAGCAGCTGAAATTACATATTTCATTTGCTATAGCAGCTCCCACTATAGTCCCACTGAACAAGAATGCCAGTTATGTAAAATTCCAAGCATTTTTGTGCTATGGATTTATGCTCTTGATGGACAGGATGAAAGCTGTATAAATTAATTTTACTTAAAGTTGTTAGAGGTGAATTTTCAACTATAGGTTTCAATGCAATCCAAACTAAAGTCTTCGATATGAGTGGCGAGTGCCTTGGCTTACTACACTATATATGCAAACCTCTCCATCCCATTTTAAAAAAAATATGTAACTGCAAACATCTTCTGTTTAGATATTGTTGTACAAAAATGTACCAATTAATGAAAAATGTTAGAGCAATACAATCAAAACTTTGGATGAAATTTAAAATAAACATTTTAACATCTGTAAAACAATTTTTTTTTAGTAAGCAATAGTTGTTTACTGCAGGGCTCATTATTAATTTTAACATCAAAAAGATAGTGTTTTTTACCTGGAAGTTTTAAACTTTGGACTACTGCATGAATAAAAGATATTAACAGACTTTAGATTTGATTATCTGCCATTTTTGACTACTTTTTTAATATATATTCAATTAAAGTAAATAAAGGTTTTGTTACATGGGAACAGAGGAATATTGAGCCTCCCAAAAACTGTTCTGCCATTTAGTGGGTTCATGGCTGATCTCTGACTGAACTCTATATTCCCATCTTTACCCGTATCCCTTGGTTAACAGAAATCTATCCATCTCAGATTTATAATTAACAATTGACCTAGAATAACTGCTGTTTGCAGAGGAGTCCCAAGTTTCTATCGCCTTTTATACATTTGTGTTTTCCAACTTCTCAAAGGTCTGGTTCTACTTTTTAGTCTATGTCCCCTGGCTCTCAATTCCCCAGCCTTTGGAAATTGGGTCGATAGAGGGAAACTATCAATTCCCCTTAATATTTTGAAAGCTTCAATCAAATCATCCCTTAATCTATTTTGTATAGATTTTTTAAAAATATCTACATAGTGCTGTAAAAATGTGGGCCTGGCCTCTTTGCGTCCAACTCTGAAACTCTTGACAGAAGGCCCTGGGAGTGCGCTCAGTCCTCACCTAGCCTGAATCGGAAGGTCAGGTGAGAATGGATTGATAGGATTTGAAGGTAAGAAAGATTCTGCCAATACGTGGAAGTTCAGGCCCAATATTCCAACCAATCTCTGAAGTTATTCAGAACTATAAATTCAGAAAAGAGTGCCATATTTTTAAATGTAAGTACATATAAAAATTACATTTAATTTGTGAAAAAACTTTTCAGGATGATTTTTCAGGTGGGAAATTAAATTTGCTGTTGTCGCAGGGCCATCAGCTACCTTTGTTCCACATGTTTTACAGACAGCAGTTCTCTTCATGACCGAATTTTCATAACTTTAATAACCAAACGATATGACCTTTGATGACATGATTGTTGTATAGCTTGTGAGAGCAATACACGTGGTACGTGTGAAGCAATTACCAAAGTGACCTCGACATTTCAGCATTCAATGTAATTAGTACATGTAATACTGTACATGTAACACTATCGAGGTTTCACGTGTATGCAGATGACCTTCTCACTGTCCTTTTCCCATGTGCCTCTGGTGATCCGGAGGTGGGGTTGGGGGCAATGGTGAGCAGAGTTGGGGGTAAGGTGCTCAGGACTGTGGGGGCAGGGGTGGTGCATGGTGCAGAGTTGTTCTAACATTTCTACTGATTTAAAGAACACCCCTCCTGGAACAGACTTTACATCAGCTTGGAGCAGCCCTAAATAAATCAGGGTAAATTACAGTGTAAGCATTGGCCAACCCAAACAAGCTTATACGCTGTCAGGTCTCAGTGGGACCATCAGCGTTGACACCCATGGAGCCATTTCTGGTGAACCACAAGTCCTGGGTTGCAGTGTAACTGAAGTGAACATTGTGACCTTCCATAGCAGTGTTTTGGGACCAGAAGATCCAGGCCACAATTTTCACATATTTGGACATGAAGGAAATCACTTAAGTGAGTGCCTGAGGAATTGTGAAGAGCCAACATGTTCAGGAGAGAGAAATTGTTGGGGAAAATATGTTGAAAATTAAATTTAAGCTGTCTTCTTTGGGGACTAGCGTATTTTACATTTTCCTTTCCACTGGAAAATTTTTAATGCGTGTATTAAAACCAACCTTGCATGACTTTTAAAACAATTTAAAAGGCAATTATTTTCCAACTATAGATAATAGAAGTTACTTTTTCCTACCCAAACTATTGAAGCTAACAAATTTGCTATCTTGAATATTGCTGAAAAAGAGAGACATTTCTGAGCTTTTCATCTTGCAGTCTTCAGGACACTTTGCAAGAATACCAATGTAAGGAGGAAAAACAATTTATACTGTATGTGAAGAGAGTGCTGATTGGTTGGAAAATGGAGTGCTGATTGGTAGAGGGATTGCCATGGAGAATGCACTAGCTGATGGCGACTGACAGTCAAGCATTGTTTGAAATTTAAACCAGGCAGCTTGACAATGATTGGTTAAGGCATTGCCCTGAGGAATGAGTCAGCAAATGGCTGTAACTTATTTTGTTTAGCTGAAACAACACATGTACACACATTGCTTGTCTGCAAGGAGCAAGGTCTTGTGTATTAATATAAGTAGCTTCCAGTACACACACGTGCCACACAAAGCCCGACTGACAATCTTAAATTGGTTTGTCACCATAATTCTGATTGCACTGAGGATTAGTTAGCAAATGTTGTCCAATCAAAGAATCACATCAAATGTTGGACACTTTTGAGTTTTGCAAGCAAGGGCTGGTTGCGTACGGTCTCTACCTGGCCCGTTGTGAACAGTGGCTGGGACATACTGTTTGATACAAGCTGCTTTGGGACATATGGCCTACATACACATTAGCATTGAAATTCATATACCACATTACTTATTTATATGATAGGCAGAAAGTCTGTTAGTGGCAAATACCACTCATGTTGCTACTGCATAGTAGCAGCATGAAACAGCTAGCTTCACCTGTTGGCTCAAATATTTGAGATACCTTGCCCTTCCAGAGTAATCTAACATAGATTAGGGCTGCAAGTGATGCCCGTAGGCCTGTTCATGAGTTTGTGAGGTATACAGCGCAAAATGATCTGATCAGGGTAGCCATTATCCCGTAGCACCGTTAAACACCCAGTCTTCTGAGTTCAATAAAATTACACTGAACCGTTTAGCCATTTAGAAAGTAATTCAGCTTTTCAATGCTGTGAATACTGTGAATGTGTTTTTATATTTTTAAAAAATTGGTCTGCAAGTATGTACTCTGTAATAGTTTCCACCATTGACTGCCAATTAGACTTTATATGCTTAGGTTCAGGCAGGAGGAGCTCACTATATTGAGGAAAAGGGGTAGTTGAGGGAGTAAATGGAGACAGAAGCAATAAATTAATATAAAAGGTTAATCTGTCATTTCAGCGTGAAATTGTCACTACAATTTCAATAGTAACAGCTGTGAGGAACAGCATAGCTACCACCACCGAATAGTCATGGTTGCTATGCTACTCCTTATGACTATAATAAAAAACACATGATACTGAAATCTAAAAATAATTCCAATGCATAAGATTATGAATTGTGAGTAAGATGCTTGCCAATATGTCAGAGTCCATGCCATGTAATTACTGCTACCCTCTAATATTTACATATCTGAAGTGTAAAACTCAAAAATAAGTTTAATTGAACATGCTGCAAAATTATTGGTATCTGTATTTGTACATGTTATAAACAGAAATTATAACCTATTCAAGGTTCTTAAAGGAGCAACTTAAACCCCAGTAACATGTTAGAGATTGCCACAAAATTTAGCATTGTGGTACAACTTACACTTAGAAGGAAGTCACACAGGTAGTTTAGTGAATGGGCCTCTTAGGAGGTAGCAAATAGTGAGGAAATAATTAAGGGAGAATTGGATAGGTAGTTGAAGGAGTGGACAATTAAATTTTCAGTCCAATCAGAAGTTATGCAATCTTGTCCTTTTTCTTTGCACCTCTGTAACCCAATTAACATTGTTCTATATGGCATTTTTTTTAATTGCCATCTGTCAGTTATACATAAGACTGAGAAAAGATGGTCAAACAGCTCCATTTTTAGCCTGTGAAGTTTCAGGCAGAACGAGTTCACTGTATGGAGAACAATGGGTAGGTAAGAGTGTAAATGGAGACAGATGCAATGATACAACCTTGAATTAGTGGTTAAATCGTAAGTGTGATGAAAATATAATAAATCACAATATTATGAAAATTATTGTAAAGGTAGGTTAATAGTAGGGTTTGGATTAGCTTCTTTGTGGATGTGTGTGTGAGGGTTTTAATTGAATTGCAGACAGCTAGTCTGGAGCTTTTGAGTTATTAAAAGACAAGCTAGGTTTGAAATACTAAATACATAAACATGGCTGAAGTTTTAGATGTGAAGTGTGAGGAACATTTGCATTTTTAGATAAACCAGAGTTGTGAGTTTCAAAGAGATGGTAAGATTCAGCCAACAGAGGCTAAGCCAAACAGTGTGTTTATTTTTTCCAAAGATTACTGGTAATATGAGTACTATGAAATATTTTTTAATGGAAAAAGTAAAGCTGCAAAGACATATTGGAACAATGGGATTTACATTTAAAAAGGAGAAACCTGTATAAAGGAAATGAGGTTATGTGTCAGGAGAAGGAATTCTAAGATCTAACACAAGTGTGAAAAGCCTCCAGCCTCTGGGTATCAAGTTGCTGTCTACAGGAACCAAGGCTAAAACTCACTTTGAATCTCCCTGTCCAGGTTATGGTGTGCTTTGCCTGGTCTGTTAAAATCTAAGATAAAAGCAAAAGTACTGCGGATGCTGGAAACCTGAATCAAAAACAGAAAAAGCTGTCAGCAGGTCTAACAGCATCTGCGGAGAGAAATAAAAATTTAACGTTTTGAGTCTGTATGACTTTTCTGTTAAAACCTATTTTTTGTTTTAAGGCTGCCTTAACGCAGGTGTAACTGGGAGCTAGATTAATTATGAGATTTAGGAGTTAGTATAGTAATTTATAGACCTACCTATGTGCTTAAAATCTTTTTTATTAATATTTACTTTTGTAAAAAAAAAACCCGTCTTGTTGGGCTCATTACTACTGAATTCAAGGCACGCATCTTGAAATAAAGTACAAATTTCAAAACCATTGTGGCAACTGTTTCAAGTTTCCCTCTGGGATTTGAGCAGCTCAGCATTTACCATCCGCTGTGCCATAACAATAAGCAACAGTTTTATTCCCATAAACTCTGCGTAAAAGGGTGAAGTATGTTGGCTGAGAAAAAGAGGAAGAGGGAGAATTAAGTGACCTCATTGCAAGTCTGCTGGGCAAAGGGAAACTTGTAACTCAAGTCTAGAACCAAAGGCTGACCAGTAAAAGGTAAGAGAGCCTGCTAATGGCAATATTGCTGGATTTTTATTGTTCATGAGTTGGGTTCTGTATCATTTGTAAAAGGTGAGATTTGATGACAACTGTTGCTCTGTATATTCACGTTTCTGTCTGTAAAATGAAGTAATGTAGATAGAGGAGTGGCCATGCTTAAGATTTGATATCCAGTGCAGATCATATCATATATGGAGTCCTAATAAAGCCAGACTATGCAGTTGTATAACTAGATACTGGGCAGTACAGGAGCACTAATGAAAGCAAGGTACTGAGACCACTTATGGGAATGAACAGTGCTGTTGTAGCTGGCAGAATATCTAAAACAGACTCAAATTTGTAAACAACCTACGGGAGAAGTTAAAAGATTTAGGAGACTCTGCACTCTTGTCCAATCATGAGCAGGAATCAATAAACCAAATAAGATTGCAGAACCGTATCACCAAACTATGATGAAAAGGAAGTCTCTTTTAAAGTATACCGTGCTCCAGTTAGGCCACACCTTAAAGATTGTGTCCAGTCCTGATCACTGAACCAGAAAAGAACATTGGAACTGGAGAAGAGAAGAAATAGGTGAATGATGATTGTCAGAGAAATTAGTAATGGAGAAGGACTGAAAAAATTCAAACTTTTGTGTTTAATGGTAATGATTCATTGAACCTTACAGCACAGAAGGCTGGTCAGCCCATCACACCTATGCCAGTTCTTCAATTAACCTTTTCTCTTTTCAAGTACATATCCAGTTCTTTTTTGAGTTACTGTTGAATGTGCTTCAGCTAACCTTTTACGTAGCGCATTCCAGTTCATAACTCGCTGGGTAAAAAAAAATTTCTCACCTT
Organism: Carcharodon carcharias; assembly: GCF_017639515.1. NCBI lineage: Eukaryota > Metazoa > Chordata > Chondrichthyes > Lamniformes > Lamnidae > Carcharodon > Carcharodon carcharias. The sequence goes on along the minus strand of NC_054473.1, from coordinate 153,907,285 downwards.
ATCCTGGGTTCTTTTGTCAATGATCTTAAAGTTGCGTCTTCTGATTATGGTCAGTAGAAAGTTTCTCCCTATCAATTCTAGTAAAGTTCCTCTGCATCTTCTCAAAAGCTTTGACATCCTTCTTAAAGTAGTACCCAGAATCGAACATAATTTATCAGCTAGAAAATGCTTCATTGTGATATGATAGGAAACTGTATGGAAAAGTTAGCCTGGAACAGTGCACAAAGTTAAATCATTACAGTAAGATTAGAAAGTGCGGGTTTAAGCTAGTGGAAAGCAAGCTTGGGATTGCTGTCATGGAATGACCTGAAGTGATCTGTACATAGACTATATGAGAGAATTGCATTCCAGGATGGATTGAGGGGTTGTGGGGTGATGCAGTTTGGATGAATGAATTGAAATGAACTGAATGATCATTGTGAAAAACAGTTAAATTAAAATTTGGGTTCTTGGGGGTAAATTTTGAAGCCCATGCATGTCCAGTGCATTTAAAACTCAAAATTGAGCATGTGTCTTTTGCACCTGATTATTTCTTGCCAAATTTTATAAGTTGCAATTAAAATCCTGAGACCATACTGTTGGTATCTGTGGCCACAATGAAATGTTAGCTGAATCTTAAAGTTTGGTCCTCTGAACTTTGTAAATTCAGGGTCTGGTCAGGTTCCACTTGCAGTGAAGTTAGTCTATTTAAAAAAGAGTCCTGGAAGTTTGCCTGCTGAAGGATGCTTGAAGACAGAGTTTTATGAACTTTTATGTTACTTTGCTGATTTTTTCCCCCATGCATTAGTTGTTCTTCCAGGAACCAACTGTTATCCTTTTTCTTTCCTGGCAATATCTATTCGCTCTTCTTGCTCAGCACAGATTTGTGTTGTTGCTGCTCACAAGGTGAGGAATGATAGGTGCACCATTGAAGGGTCCAATACACCTCATTGCTTAGATAAGGAAGGGAGTTAACTAGGAGACAACAAATGCAGGTTTAGTTTATTTATTTCAGTTCTTCAAATATAACAATTTGTTCACACAATGATTTTATTCCCTCTTAATTACTTCGGGTTATATTTAAAACTGACAGGAATGCAACCGAAGTGGATATGTGAACACTGTTGTAATTCAATGGCCATGGTTGCATCATTTCTGATTCGCTGCTGTGCTCACAATGGTGTTTTCTAATCGGAAATAAAGGAAAGTATCGAAGAAGTTATCAATGGTACTACTGACGTGCTTGATGGTGAAATATACTGTGCATATTGCCAATTTCATAGCTGAATGAAAATCTGGGCTACTGACAAAATGAATAAAACCCATTGAAGGCTTTTGTTTTATAAACATTTTTATTTCCTGCTGCATTAAGTGGTACAACTCAATTCTGCAATTTTTTAATCTATATGTAAAATATGGACCATTTATCATTTACTGGGATTTTCAAGTCATGATTTTTTTAAGTAGGGTCTATTTGTAACTCTAATCATTAATTAGAAAAAGAAGTAAACAAATTTTGAATTCTAAAGTGCTGTGGAGACACCCTGCGTGACTGTATAACAACAAATATAAATCCCCAAAGGAGATCTTGTGGAATCAATCTGTTGCATTTTTGACAAGATTCTGGATAAATTTAATCAAAGGCAGGCTGGCTGAGGAAAGAGCTTCATTGGATTTCTGTTTATACAAGAATGATTTTGTTCCTGGTAACCACCTAACTCTTTCTGTGTAATCACTGATCATTGATTTTGAGTGGGCTATGAGAGCAATGTAACTGAAAAAATTCATCCCTCATTGGTACGTAGCAATAGCTGTCCATTGTATGGTGGTAACTACATATCCATATAAAGAAATGACTTAATGATCGTGACAAGAAGCAGTTACAAATCTAAAGACAAAGCAAAGCGGGAGCAGAAGTAAATAATATAACTGTTTTCCTACTAATGCCAAAAACATACTTGTATCTCATTGCTCAGTGACAGGGAATCTTTAATCTCTTCGCATCGTTTGAGGTCATTAACTCTAAGTGCTCTCTTGTGATTATAGTATTTGGGCTCCAGTGAGATTTGGTATGGTCATTCTATGCCATGCATCGCTGGGGAAGTAGAATGCTTGAGTGAGACACTACCCTCTTATTTGATTCAACATAATTGCAGCCTGATTCTGTAACACCACCTGGCTACACTGTATCAAGATTGATAAGCTTACTTTTTGACCATTTGATAACCCGTTTCTGAGATCTTCCTGACATCCCATTTAGGGGATTTGCTATGATAAACCTAGTATACATTGTCTCCTGGTAACCACTCAGTATTGTAGGTTTAAGAGTGACTGCTTGCACAAACAAAAGCTTAGGAAACATAAACTTTCACAATCCACAACCCAACAATCTTGTGCTGAATACTTCCCTTATTTTTAATTATTTATTGTGCTTTGTGCAGTAACAGAATCACTGTAGCTGCCATTATCAGACTCATCTAAACATTACTGCACATATAGAACTCAAAGCTTTGTTTCAGATTTCCAGCATCCGCAGTATTTTGCTTTTACCATTGTGTGAAGAACTTGGGTTCTGCATTCATTTCCAGACATACTGTGACATAACAAATTAGGATTTCAGCATACTATCACTTTTCATTCCAAATAAAACTCTTCAATGGAAGCAGACTCTTGAACTGGAATTTTTTGAGGGAACATTTATCTTGTATGAATTTGTAGGTTTACAGAAAGCCACACAATGGTGCGAAAATTTATTCTTCCAAAACAGTATCCTCCTTGAAGTCATCCACAAGCTGTCATTGGAAATCTATTCGTTTGGTGGTGGTGCACCATAAACTGAAATATCTAGTTTGATTTAATCTTTTTAATATACATTAGGGGTTGAAAGCACTCATCATGTTCTTCCCACCCTGTGAAACTCCTCTCACTTCCAAAGAGTGCAACACTGCTCTGTCATTTTTGAGATGGCTTAATTGGATGGATTTTGCACTCGGGTTGTGTTGGTGTGAAGTCATGGGAATTAAACTACTTGGCACATGGGCCTTAGGCATGGTCATATTTATTTTCAATTCTTTATGACCATGATTGTTGAGCTGACATTTTATGTGCCACAGTGATGGCACACACTCAATGTCATTGTCTTAGGCTTCAGAATGTTTGTAAAATATTTAAATGATATCTGATGTGGTTTAGTGGCTTCTTGTGCAGCAATGTGCATTTTGTCTTCAAAGCTCATTTTGTTATTGCAAAAGTATATTTTAATATGTTTACATTCTTTCAATTTAAAAGTAAAATTATTAATATTACTGGAAAGTGAATTCTAAGTGAAGCTTTTAAAGGACGTCAGCAGAGTGCAAGCTGATGTTAAGAGCACATGAAAAATGCCTGTGCAGGATCAACTTTCGTAAGTGCTCAGGAAGCAACAAGACATCTAGGTGCAAGCTGCAGAGGACTGTGGAGAGTGGCAAGTGTGTTTACATATGCTGCAAATACCTCATTCCGTGTTTAAAATGGAACAAGATGAAGATAATCATGCCAGGGAGATTATCGTGCACTACTGACACATTAGCTGCATCTGTCATTATCCCACTATCCATATCTTCAATCCTTAACATAGTGCTTCCCAACTTATTTTCCAATGTCACGCCATTTAAACACTTGAAACCTGACATGATCCCAGATGCCAGCAAATAAAGCAGCATAGGATATGGAGCAGGAGCTGGCTATTCAGCCCTTCAAGCCTGCTTCGCTATTCAATAAGATCATGGTTGATATGATTGTGGTCTCAAATCCACTTTGCCGTCTGCCCCCACAGCCCTTGACTCCCTTGTCTATCAAAAATCTGTCTCACTCCACCTTGAATAAATTCCATGAGCCAGCCTCCACTGCTTTCTGGAAAAGAGAATTCCACTTACTAATGGCCCTTAGAGGGGAAAAAAATCCTAATCTTGGTCTTAAAAATTCACATATTATAGATTAAGGTTTAATAATACATCATATAAAGGTGAAAATCTGTGTTTTTAAAGTACTTTGTAAAAATGTTATTTTATGTATTCATGTCGGTTTCAGCCAAGCTCTCCATAGACCCTGGTGTCTAGACTAAGTGAAGCCCCCTCTCTCCCCACTCCCACACATGCTCCTCTTCCCAAACTCCCTTCTTTCCCCTGACCACACAAGTACAACAGCCCCTCTCCGAACCCTCCCTTCCCTCATACAATGATTTGCTTAGCAGCCCCACTTCCCAACTCGCCCCACTCACTCAGGTTCTTCCCAACTTCCCTCTCTCCAAATTACTCACTTAGTAGCAGCTATCCCCAAACCCAATCACTCACTCAGCAGCCACTCTCTCCTACTACCTTCCTGACCCCACATTTTGTTCTGGTTGCCTGCGCCTGTGAAACAGACATGCTATCCTGGGGTAAGGAGCCTGTACTACAGGCAGACTGGAGCAGATACACCGATTTGAAGCCACCACTCAACTTCCTGGTGTGATCTCCTGGTTTTATCCTACATTCTAGCAGTAACCCACTTGATTGACACCGTATCCACAAACATTCACTCCCTTCACTGATGCACAGAGGTAGCAGTGTGTACCATCTAAAGATGCACTGCAGGAAGTCACCAAGGCTCCTTAGAACACCTTCCAAACTCGTGACTGTTATCATCTAGAAGGACAAGGACAGCAGATTGATGGGAGCACCACCACCTGGAAGTTCCCCTCCAAGTCACTCACCATCCTGACTTGGAAACATATTGCCATCCCTTCACTGTCGCTGGGTCAAAATCCTGGAACTCCCTTCTTAACAGCACTGTGGGTGTATCTACACCCCATGGACTGCAGCAGTTCAAGACGGCAGCTCACCTTCTCAAGGGCAACCAGGGATGGGCAACAAATGCTGGCCCAGCCAATGAAGCCCACATCCCATGAATTAGTTAAAAAAAAACACTAGCCAACCACTACCTGTGCCAAGTCAGCACAACATCATGGTCTTGCTAGGTACTCACTCCTAAGGTTAAAGGGGGTTTTGGGCTCACTGTCTGCCCTTTGCTGTGTGGCAGGAGGGGTCTGAGAATTCAGGGCTGTCCTGCCAGGGTTTCCTGTCTCCAGTCTCCATTGTCTCAGAGGAGGGGAAGCTCGAGATCCCAAAAGTGACCTCTGCAACCCCATTGGGTGCCACAACCCACAATTTGAGAGCCCCTGCCTCAATGCATGTTTCTAAAAAGCCGAAACACATTTTGTCCCTGTCTGTAGCCACTTTAAAATATATCGCCGCTCCTTCTCTGTCGCTGGGTCAAAATCCTGGAATTCCCTACTTAACAGCAATGTGGGTGTACCTACACCACATGGACTGCAGTGGTTCAAGAAGGCAGTTCACCACCACCTTCTCAAGGGCAACTAGGGATGGGCAATAAATGCTGGCCCAGTCAGCAAGACCCACATCCCATGAATGAATTAAAAAAAAAGATTATGCTTGGTAGGGTACTGCAGTCATTTGCCATTGCCTTCTGCAGATGCCTGACCAGGAGACACGCCCAATCTTACTGCCTGCCATCAGGTGTATTGGAAGGATTTACAGGTTGACAATCAACCTGTTTGGCCGTGTTATGAATGCACCTTCCATGGCCATCAAGTCCTGGATTGGGACTTGAATCCAGAGCTTCTGGCTCAGAGGCAGGGATATTTGCACTGTGCGACAAGACCTCCTTAGCATATGCATTGTATGATGTAATATAAAAGGTATTATTGTACTGGTATATTTTTGTTATCATTGGAAATAAAATGAAGCTTGTTTAAACATATAAAAAATAAATCCTATATGGAAATTAAAATGAAGTTAATTCAGCTGATTGGAAATTGGTTCAATTATACATTCTAAAGTATCTATGTACAAATTATATATTTTTATGTAAGACTGTGGAACATATCTTTTTATTTTTGTTGGAGTATTGTAAAGAACATATATTTTCATGATCTGTTGGACTGTGGATTAGAATTACAATGGCTGCAGGTTGAAAGACATGTCCACTGGAACAGGATGAGACATATATACAATGTTGCAGTCCTGGAACAGTGTGCCGTGAAAAACAGGGTGGTGCCTGAAAGCAGTCCTGGACCAAGTGAGCTGCCTGACAACACCATTTTAATTGGATCCTGACAAGGTGACCAAGGTTTTGTGTGAAGAGCAGGGGAACAGAAAGTTCCTGGCCTGCAAAGAGAAAACATCTAAAATCTCTTTTCCTCATATCTCTATAATCTGCTCTCTCTCTCTCAAAACACCTGTCAAGAAGCAAAAGGGAAAATCACTGTTAGAGACATTGAAAGGCAAGTGCTCAACCAGTGAACTAAAGACTGAAAGCGTTAGAAGACCATCTCGTGTCATCAACAAGAACTGAAAGGAATTTGGAGGACATCGATCAAAATCAACCCATTGAATCCTGTACTTCAGATAAGTTGCTGTTGAACTTTTTTATCCCATCCTTAAATTCCATGTTTTTGTGTGTCTTTTGCATCTTGTATGTGTGTGTATAGGATTTAAGAAGGGGGTAGAGTTTAAGTTATAGTGTTAGAAATTAGCAGTTCATATGTCTTTCTTTTCCCATTGGTTAATTACGATTTGTTCAATAGATAGTAACTTACTTATTAAGTTTACAAACCTAATGCTCATATTCTGTTAACCTAAATTAAACAGTTGGGTAGAATTGGGGCAATCTGGTGGTTTGATCAAACTTTCTCACATTTGTCGTGGCCCAGGGAACAGTGGGGCTTGATATTACAGCGCACTGTCCCCAGTGAGTCATGACAATGCATACAATACTAGGTAACTTGTATAGGTTTTCTATTTCTCCTGCAGCTCTAAAAAGTTCTGTTCCTCTTGTATATTATTTAAATAGCATCTTAAATATTATTCTGAGGTTGTGTGCATGCAGTATTGAGAAAGCGACCAAGTCACTGGAGCCATGTGTAATTAGCAGCTGGGAAGAGTGACTGGATAATGGGATTATATTGAACCCGACAGGGAAGATTGAGGTCAGGTGCTGGTGTGGGTGGGAAGATTAGGACCCAACATAGAGCATATATGGTGACAATGAAAAATACAATTTGGGGCACTACACAGTACTGGAGGCCACGTAGGAAAGGAATGAGATAGGTGCAAAGAAAAAGTCTAGCTGGGCTTATAATTGAAAGAGTTGGATTATATTATCTGCAAAAACATGCTACGTTTTCTGAGAAATTGATAACTTTTTGATCTTGTCAGCATAATTTTGAAGCCCTAAATATTGCTGGTATAGGCACAATAATTTTACAGGGGAGGAGCCGAAGATACACAAGTTAAGAAGAGAAATGGACAAGCTCTTAAGGAATTTTGTTTTGACCTTTGCTACTCTCATCAAGCACATTTACTGAACTTCAATATATTTTAATAGGAAGTATATAAGCAGTGTTAACTGGCATTGGTGTTGACATCAATTCTAGTTAGGATCTAGGATGACAGGCAATAGGAAGCACTCTTGAATGTGAAGGTGTACAAATATTTTCAGTTTCCACATATTCTGACCCACTTATCTAGTGCTGCCATTGTGTTCTCTCCAAAAATATTGGGTGGGGTGGGGCTGAAGGGAAATGGAGCTGATAAGGCTGTCAAGCCATTCCCTATTCAATTTATGTCAAAATACAAAGTTTATGGAAAATGTTTTTGAAAAATGTAGGTTTGAGAAAAGTTTCCTGCACCTGTTATAAAAAAGTAGTTGTTTTTGCATCTGTATAAGCAACCAAAAACAGAAAAGCATTTTTCATGTTGCTTTTAAGTGATCTTTTTGTGCCTCAGTTTCAAGGCAGCAGATCATCAGAAGCTCCAGAAACCATCACAATTGATAATACAAGGAAGTACAAAAGAATCTTTAAAAGTTAGAGCTAAAAATGTCAACAGGACTGAAATGTATTGCACACCTGGCCTGCCAATAGCTTAGGCTGACCTCATGCAATTTTACCAGGTCAGCTCATTATTCAGAATATGCTTCCTGCCAACATTGAGGTTCAGTGAATGTGCTTGATTTTAGGTAAAATCAAAGTCTTCATGTCTACTGTTTGCAATTGAAATGCTGGTGAAAAGTGCATGTCAATTTGGGACATTGGCCCAGATTTTGTAGTCCACAGTGAAACAGCAGTATTCACTGCCACCCAAAAAAAATCTAGCGATCTCTGTGGCATAGCTTTCCCTATACTGATGTCAGTTTGATTCTGGCACCAGGATCTCCAGGCCTTCAACAACAGTATCAACAAGCAGGGTTAGCAGCCAATTACATTGAAGTATTCTCACAGCAAACCAGGAAGTAAAATGCTTTGATTTTTTTTTCATATTTAATCAAAGTTTTCACTTGATTACAGCAGAAGCTAACATATCAAACTTCGTTAAAAATTACTTAAAAGTGTGAATTTTTTAGCAATAGAGAAATTTGACATTCCGCAAGTATGAAATTACTAATAAGAACAATGAAGCTGTTGAGCAGTAGTTATGAAATTGTATGTTGTTAAAAACCCAGTTGTGCCTTATTCAACAAATTGTAACTTTTTTTTACAATGAGGCTAATAGTATAAAACACAAGGTTTAATCAGTTCAGTGATTTCTGCTTGACTATAGTTCAGAATGGCGTGAACAGTACATCCTTTGAAGAAGTGTAGAATCACACAGCAAATTCTGGATTTCTGTTTATATGTGTATACGTGGATTTAAGAAGTTGCTGTAAGTTTCAGGAGTGGTGACAGCTTAACTGTTATTGCTATTGCAAAACCTTGACCATTCTTAAGTACTCTATCAGTACTGACAATAGTATAAATTAATGAATAAACGAATATGAAGGTTGGGAAAGCGCTAGGTACAATTGAACTTGTTAATCATTACAAACAGCAGAAAAAGCTCAATGATTATAAAATGCAATATTGGCATTTACAAATTGAGCACAGTACTTTCAGGATCCTCAAACAACTAAATATAAAGTTTATTGTGATGGAGTCTGTGGTTTGCAGAATCTGGGGCCTCTATCGCTCCTCTTCCCTTCATCTGCGGCTTCAGCCTGGACTGGGTTTTGGGCCAAGGCAGCTTTGTCTGGGGTGCTTTTGGGTGGGTCATCGGGGGCTGGGTGGAAGGAGCTAGCTTTGGTCAGATTTGAAGTGAACTGGTAGTTGTTTTGTCTTGTTCTGGGAGGATGGTCTATGGAGTGGGAGCCAAACAGGTGCTCTGGACGGAGGACTGGCTGCTACTCTTGTGGATGCAATGTTGGTGACAGCTTTGCTTGATGCAGAGTGGGCATTGCTGGGACATTAGCCCAGCCTCTGAAAGGGTGCGAAATGGCCCCTTGTGACCCAGGGTTGAGGTGGACATATGACCAGTTTTTCATGAGGGGGATGGTGGTGAAAAAAGGAGAACATGAAGCCTGGATCCGGGAGTGGGCAAAAGATAAGGTTACTGTTTTGGTTACTTGAAACTAATTGACTGGAATTGGCCATACTGTGCACATGATTGTTACTGTTGGTTCAGGTAAAGATGATGCTGTTGGACTCATGGAATCAAGACCAGGAGCAGAATTTTGAAGGTTCTGGAATAGTGTGTCATTTTGTTGAAGATTGTATCTGTGGAACTCAAGTGGAGTGGGAGATGTTGTCTGATGAGAATCAATTGCTAAGTCTTTGAAGAAAAGGATCTGGAAATTCCACTTGAGGAAGATCAAAATCTTGAAGGAGTTTGTAATTGAAATTGGTGCCATATCTTCTGAGTGGGCTGTCGGATAAATCTCAGATCTATCTTTGTATCTGCTATTTATTGAGTAATTCATACTAACCGTGATTTGCCTGTTGGTTCATGCTTAATTTATGTTGATTTTGGTTTGGTTGTTAAGTTGAAAGGTGTAGCAACAATAAAATAGTGACCATCGGCTTTTTTTATTGGGGTCAGTCTGTAAGTTTGGTGTGTTGATCACCGTGGGGATCATAAGATTCATAAACCATTAATCAGGAAATATGTATCAGGTGGGATGCTAATAATAACGTATACTTTATAGCACCTTTCACCTAATGAAACATCCCAAGGTGCTTCACAGGAGAAGGAGAAAACAAAGAATGTCACATTACGTTACAATATGTTGTTACATTACTCAGATAACCAAAGGCTTAGTCAAAGAGGTAGGTTTCTTAAAGGAGGGAAGGTAGAAAGGCGGAAAGGTGTAAGAAGGGTATTCTGGAGCTTGGAGCCGAGGCAATTGAAGGCATAACCACCAATGGTGCAGCAAATAAAATTAGGGATGCACACTGGGTCAGAAAGTGTTGATATCTTTGAGGGTTGTGGGGCTGATGGAGATTACAAAGAAAGGGAGGAGTGAGGCCATGTGAAAACAAGGATGAAAATTTTAAAATTAAGATGTTGCTTGACCGGGAGCTAATGTAGGTCAGCGAGTACAGGGGTGATAGGGGAATGGGACTTGCTGTGAGTTAACTTGGGCAATAGATTTGGATGACCTCGAGTTTACAGCAGTTGGATGTAGGACACCAGCTGGGACTGCATTGGAATAGTCGAGTCTAGACGTAACAAAAGGTGAATTTTATAAAAACAAAAAACTGCAGATGCTGGAAATCCAAAACAAAAACAGAATTACCTGGAAAAACTCAGCAGGTCTGGCAGCATTGGCGGAGAAGAAAAGAGTTGACGTTTCGAGTCCTCATGACCCTTCAACAGAGCTAGGTGAATCCAAGGAAGGGGTGAAATATAAGCTGGTTTAAGGTGTGTGTGTGTGTGTGTGTGTGCGTGTGTGTGGGGGGTGTGGGTGGGGGGGGGGGGTGGTGTGGTTGTAGGGACAAGCAGGCAGTGATAGAAGCAGATCATCAAAAGATGTCAGACAAAAGAACAAAACAACACATAGGTGTTGAAGTTGGTGATATTATCTAAACGAATGTGCTAATTAAGAATGTATGGTAGGGCACTCAAGGTACAGCTCTAGTTGGGGTGGGGGAACATAAAAGATTTAAAAATATTTAAAAATAATGGAAATAGGTGGGAAAAAGAAAAATCTATATAATTTATTGGAAAAAACAAATGGAAGGGGGAAGAAACAGAAAGGGGGTGGGGATGGAGGAGGGAGGTCAAGACCTAAAGTTGTTGAATTCAATATTCAGTCCGGAAGGCTGTAAAGTGCCTAGTCGGAAGATGAGGTGCTGTTCCTCCAGTTTGCGTTGGGCTTCACTGGAACAATGCAGCAAGCCAAGGACAGACATGTGGGCAAGAGAGCAGGGTGGAGTGTTAAAATGGCAAGCGACAGGGAGGTTTGGGTCATTCTTGTGGACAGACCGCAGGTGTTCTGCAAAGTGGTCGCCCAGTTTACGTTTGGTCTCTCCAATGTAGAGGAGACCGCATTGGGAGCAACGAATACAGTAGACTAAGTTGGGGGAAATGCAAGTGAAAGGCTGCTTAACTTGAAAGGAGTGTTTGGGCCTTTGGACGGTGAGGAGAGAGGAAGTGAAGGGGCAGGTGTTACATCTTTTGCGTGGGCATGGGGAGGTGCCATAGGTAGGGGTTGAGGAATAGGGGGTGATGGAGGAGTGGACCAGGGTGTCCCGGAGGGAACGATCCCTACGGAATGCCGACAGGGGGGTGAAGGGAAGATGTGTTTGGTGGTGGCATCAAGCTGGAGTTGGTGGAAATGGCGGAGGATGATCCTTTGAATGCGGAGGCTGGTGGGGTGATAAGTGAGGACAAGGGGGCCCCTATCATGTTTCTGGGAGGGAGGAGAAGGCGTGAGGGTCGATGCGCGGGAGATGGGCCGGACACGGTTGAGGGCCCTGTCAACAACCGTGGGTAGCAAACCTCGGTTAAGGAAGAAGGAGGACATGTCAGAGGAACTGTTTTTGAAGGTAGCATCATTGGAACAGATGCGATGGAGGCGAAGGAACTGAGAGAATGGGATGGAGTCCTTACAGGAAGCGGAGTGTGAGGAGCTGTCGTTGAGGTAGTTGTGGGAGTTGGTGGGCTTGTAATGGATATTGGTGGACAGTCTATCACCAGAGATTGAGACAGAGAGATCAAGGAAGGGAAGTGTCAGAGATGGACCACGTGAAAATGATGGAGGGGTGGAGATTGGAAGCAAAATTAATACATTTTTCCAAGTCCCGACGAGAGCATGAAGCAGCACCGAAGTAATCATCGATGCACCAGAGAAAGAGTTGTGGAAGGGGGCCCGAGTAGGACTGGAACAAGGAATGTTCCACATACCCCATAAAGAGACAGGCATAGCTGTTAGTTTGCCATCACCTCATACTCTCTTGGAACAAAATATGCTATAAGTAGAAACTGCATAAATGCGATCTAATTAACTTGGAAGACATATTTATTACTTTAAATATGACATTTTAAAGTTATAGGAAGGGTAAGGATTGACAACTCTGAAAACAAGTTTAGTGCTCAATATGCAGAGCACTCCTAACCACATTGGAACAAGGTTTCTGGTGTACTTTTAACAGCTGAGCTTCCTCAATATATATAACTGGATTTTATACTTGTACGAAGATGAAACAGAGTGAATTTAATTCGCATCCTCCACCTGTAAATTATATCTTTCACTTTGCTCTGTTTAGGGGCATTCTCAGTGCTTATAGGCTTTATGACGCTGCAAACGTAGTGCATAAATAATACTAAGCGTTATTATGCAAATGACGTATTGAGTGATGAATAGTGCATGAATATGCAGATGAGCGCAGGTCCTGCTGGAGCGTGGCGGCGGCGGCGGCGGCCTCTCTCCGGCACAGCCAGCGCTGTCATCATGGCGACGGGAGAAAGCTGAAGAGCGCTGAGTTGAGAGGCTGCATCGGGATCAGGCTCCCAGATCCCCCTTCCTTCTCTCTCTTGACATTTCTGGTTCTTTTCGTTCGTCAGTTTGTTTCAATGCGGCTTTGACTGCCATGGCTGAGGTGACATCGCCGGCGATGGAGGCGGAGGCGGGAAAGCGAGCTCCATGCGCGGCGGGGCTGGCTAACGAGGGGAGCGCCCCGGCCCCGGGCCCCGACGCCGCAGTGACGGTGGAGCCGGTCTCCCCGCAGCCAAAGCCCGACCCCGGATGCGGCTCGAGCTCGGTGGTCGCAGGGAGGGGAGTGCGCGTCTTAAAGGTAACGCTTGACAGCCTGGCCGGTATTTTAATTGACTTTTGAAGAATTGATGTTCTAATTCTAAATCTAAATATTGATTTTTTTGTTTTAAACTGACACTGCTGCTTCCATTTCATATATTCCCAAAAAGAAGTTATTCAATGAGGCTGATTGGCTTAATTAGTAGTTTTACAGCAAAGATTTGACACATTAAAACATTGCCGTTTCAACGCAGTGGATTCCAGGTGATCAGCTTTTCTATGTCTTTGAGCAGGGTAAACGCAGTAAATTTTTTTACCGTCACATTACCTTTAACTGTTAATGCTCTGGGAGATACCTGGGATATGCAGATCCTCAACAATTGTAGATTTTTAAAATAGCATATTTTATTTCCAAAGATAGTCTTTACATTTTTTTCATTTCTGTTCGTTTATCTGTTGTAAAATAATTACAGAAAAATAAAACAAAAGTAAATAGTTGTAAAATGAGTATATTTATGTTATGAGTTGCGCCATCCTCATTATATGGTGCTCTGCTATTTTGTTGAACAGTGAAACCTATAGGAACTACCAGCGACCAGATCAGATGCAGATAATGTGAAGTAATGGGTATTTTACGTGACTTAGAAATATGTTATTCATAGATCGAAACCGTTAAAACGTTTTAATGATATATTTTATTAACGGAACCTTGATTGGTGTTTCAAAGGCGGGTGATGGCCTTCTAAAATGAGACACCAAAAATGAAAGTGGTCGGTCAAAGTCGGTGCATGTTTTGTTCAGCATTCCTTGTGGTTTGACGTTCCAACAGATTTCTTGTTCTCATTAAGCCTGTGATAGACAGTTTATTTTGTTTTTCACCCAGTAGCGTTGGCCTCTTATTTGTTTGTATAATATTTTATAAGAAGTTGGCTATTTAAAGTTCACCCATTCATTATATCCTTAAGATGGACAACAAATCTGTAATTTGTAGGTGTTTTAAAAATATATACACATATATAAAAGCTTTTATTATTTTGGGTTGGTGGACTAGCAAGGTAATTAGAGTGAATCAAACTATTTAGTGGCTGGACTATTTTATTAAAACTTAATATGTAATTGTGTGTTTTGAAGATTTGTACTAATACTGAATAAATACTCTGGTGTTGCTTGTTTGTCAAAGGTTGGTATTTGAGTACTGTCTTGTTCTCTCCTTTCTGCCAGTCCTGGTGTCCTGTACTGTTAGATGCCGTTTCTTTTTGTTTCTTTTTATGTCTCTTTCTGTCTAACAAAACAAACCTTAAGTAATCAGCATGCTTTCTACCACTATATTACATTTGTAGGGTCAGTGATATCACAGTAAGAGCAGTAATGGTGCAGGAGGTTGGATAGCTGCAAATCCAAGGGACTCCTGGCATAGGAAAAGATGGCTTATAATATCAGCACTGTTCACCACTGACTTAATTCTGACAGGTACTAAATTTTGGATTTCTGAGGATTTGTTCAGGTGTATAACTGAAATCTACTGAATGCCTGCCTTCACTGGCATTGAAATGGATTCTCATCAATTGATGACTGAATAATCAACTGTCACATTACCCCTGACCACAGATCACCAGAAAATGACACTTATGGATTGATCATACGATTATCAGTTACTAATGCGATTGCTACAGCATAAGAATCAAAGAACGACCAATAAGTTATCTCAAAAGTGATACTCACTTTACATAGCTGTGCTGTCACCTCCCTTTGTTGCTTAGGGCTGCTGCGTTTGCCAAGCCATTGCTGCAGAAAGCAATTGGTGAGCAGTTTAAATTGCACCTTTTATGCCCTTGTAAAATATAACAGGCACAGGAAACTTTTCTCAAACCTACATTTACTTCAATATAGGTCATTGTGCCCTGGGTAACGGGTTTTAATTTAAAGAGCATTGCCATCTGTTTCTGGAATCTTGTGGATAAATTAAAATTCTGGAGAATTGGCTACTTTGGCAAATATTAGGTGATAATTTTCACTGCTCTGCAACATTAAAAGTTTAATTTTTAGAAATATGAGGTTTAGTATAGCAAATATACTTGATCCAGTGATGCATATTCAACAAAAATGCAGTGCCAGTTTTCTCATCCCCAGAAAGAAACCTTGCAAGATGTTTTACCTGGATAATTTTGTCCTTTTTTATGTGATAAGGAGTGTTCAATTACAGGTTGATAGTCTTTACTCAATCAGATGCAGATTGACATTCTTGGAGATTTATAACCGTGTTCTGTCAGTGAGACATGTTGTTTTGTCACACTTTAGTGCATTTTGGGAGTGCAGATGATGGTATTTTGATTACTATTAAAGTTTCATTTTCCTTCGGTGCTGTTTTAAAATAAACTTAATGCTTTGTGTGGGGGAGAAAAAACATTTCATTTGTAAGAATGCTATTATTTTTAAGTGGGGCAATTAAGATGTTTGTGACACAGATGAATTTGCTGGAATAAAGAAAAATAAAATTTAGAAAATCTGCACTGTAAATAGGCTTGTGGATCCCAATTCAGAAATGTTTGGGATGCACTGAAATTCTTCATATATCAGTGGTGAATAATACATGACTCAAACCTCAACTCTTGAAAGCTGTTTCTTTCTTACGCTCATCATTTTTTCCTCAAATTCTATTAAAGAGATTATTTTATGTTGCAATTTGTGTGCATTTTATTTCACAGCAATGCTTAGACCACATGGTTCAACCACCCTAACCATACCATTTCCATCTAAAGTTCAGTATGAATCTTGGGAACCTGAGCCCTATGTAGTAATTTATATTCTGATACATGTTATCAATCTTTCCTTTCATAGAGGAACATGAAGCGCAATGCCAGCAGGAGTTGCCTTGGAAAGAAGAGTAGTCTGGGTGCACGAGAGAAAGAGTGGCTGAAAGGGGACATACGAAGGGGATGTATATGTATTCACGGAAAGGAAATGGTGTCATTGAATGCTTCTTCCTCCACCTCTTCCCCGGGTGCATTACTGTCATCTTTATCGTGCTCCTCTTCATCATCATCTGGCCCGGACCTGCAGCTAGTACTGTGCAGTACTGAAACCACAACAACAGAGCTGTGTACTCAGGATAAGGATGACCTCTACCTGCAACTTCATGGCGACCTCATTAGGTAGGGACAACCACCAAAATAAATTACATTTCCGCAGGGAGATAACTAGACTTTATCAAATGTACTTTTACATTATTAAATGTGAAATGCTGGCAGTTTATTCAGAGGAATCCAGTGATGATATTTGAGTGACCAGTCAAAGTTACAGCCCTATAAAATATTGTAAGGGGAGAGGATTTTGGTAGGTGAGTGGAAGGGAAGCGGCAGAATAAAAAAATAAGACAATGGGAGATATTTCTGGTACAAGAGGAGTTAAATTGATATTTCCAAATAATATAACTTGGCAGCCCCTATACCCATGGTAGTGTTTAAAATTCTCCTTGAAACTGATGAAAACCACATCTTTTGGTGCCTTGTTGCCTTTGGAGTTGGCAGCACAGTCTCCTGCTATATTACTGCAGTACATGTTAGAGCTACTGGTGACAAGTGCTATAAATGTTTTTTTCAAAATGCAAGGATCAGCTTCCTCTTCCAATTGGACTTTGTAATTGTGCCAAGATGGTTTCCCTATGTTGTCTACATTTAAATAAATTACAATATAGCAAACAAAAAGGAAATAGTTAAACTTGTCACACAATTTTTCCTCCAGTTGATCTTCTATGGGAAGATGAAATCAGGTGTCCTCTTCAGATGAAGGTGGTTTAGAGGATGTGGAATAATTGAACCAGAACTTGCGGATGTTATCCAGTCATCGTCTTCTTAAATTCCTCCTTTCTCGCCCTATTTTCAAAGAAGCCTTGGTGACTTGGTGTATCATCTACAAGGTGCACTGCAACAACTCGCCAAGGTTTCTTCAACTGTACCACCCAAACTGCAACCTCTACCATCTAGAAGAACAAGAATAAGATTACAAGGGAACACCAGCACTTCCATGTTCTCCTCCTAGTCATACATGATCCTGACTTGAAAAAAAATCAGTGTTCCTTCATCATACTGGGTTAAAATCCTGGAAATTCCTACTGAATAGCACTGTGGAATGAACACCAGTGTGGACTGGTTAGACTGAATGGCCTATTCCTGTGCTGTATATCCTACCTATCTTTATCATCTGGAGTATACAGGTTCAAAGAAGTAGTTCATCACCATTTTATTAAGGGCAGTTAGAGATAGACAATAAATGGTGGCCTTGCAGGCAACATTCATATCATGTGAATGAATAAATTTTAAAAAATAATGATCAGATAATCTATTTTAATCATGTTGATTTGGGGAATGACACTGGGAGAACTCTACGCTCTTCTTCAAGTAGTGCCATTTGGGTCTTTCATGCCCACCCACCCAGGAGGACAGGTGGGACGCTATTTCTTATCCAAAAGATGGTACCTTCAATAGGACAACATCCCCTCAGTACTCAGCTGTAGATTATAATTCTTAATTTTCAATGATTGCCTTACAACCAGTGAGAATATTGTTCTCTATCAACAGCAGGGAATATCTTGACTTTCGGTGTCTGTACGATAATTGGTGCAAATCAAAATCAAATTGATTCCACGTGCTCTGCAGTAAACATCCACAAAAAATGATTTTAGGAGCAGTTTGCAGATGATCTTGTCTGATGACAGCAATAAAATGTTATGTTTATGAGTCGGTGATTCTCTGAGCTTACTGCCTCAGTATTGTTGCGAGGTAGTCATCGTGTATTTGCTACATACTTGGTTTAAAGTTATTTTTTAAAAAAAAGGTAGCCATAAGGGCTTTTTTAAAATTTCAGTTTAAGCAGTTTGATTTGCAACTTTTTTTTTCTTAAATGTTGGTATATCTGAAGTTCTTTTGGACATATAGTTTCTTGTTCCTTGCCTAATTCTGCTTAGTCTCGCATTTCAGCTTACTACCAGGAGAGCTGGGACCTTTTTTTTTTCCCCTTTCCCATCTCTTCATTCACAATTTCCAGAAACTTATTTCTGCAGAAGATTTGCTTGCTAATTTTGGGTTTTTGGGTGGCCATCTTCTGTGTCCAGTAGGAACCCACCGTATGGTCCAATGAGCAGGCCCATGATGATGAAAGTCTGGTGACATGCCAAGCCAGCTGAACCATTTTTTTTTTACAAATGATGGATGAAACTGGAGGCTATTCTGACCAATTCCTTACTTCAGTGTTGGGTGTAAAATCCCTCCAGTATATGCCTAGAATCCTTCGAAGACACCTGGTGCCAAAGGCATCCGGTTTCCTTTCTTGGCAGGTTTTCAGACTCCAAGTTTTACAACCATATATAAGAGTGAAGAGCACATTTGCACTGTAGAGTGCAAACTTTGTTTTCATGGAAAGCTTTTAATGGACTGTAAACTATTTAATCTCAGACAACTCCAATCAAAAACTAGGACCACGCTGACCTCAGTCATTGAGCTCGAATACGCAGATGATGCTGTTGTAAGTGTTGTGTCAGAAAGGGATCTCCAGAGAATGGTTTACTGAGGTAAATGAGAAGATGGGACTTGAAATCAACATTCAGAAGACCAAAGTCCTTTAACATGCTCCAAATGTGCATGCCCAAGCCCCATTGATTAGAATTTATGATGAACACTTGAAAAATGTGAAACACTTCCAGTGCCTTAGAAGTTATCTTCAACAGAAAGCTGACATTGATGAAGAAATTTAGCATCGTTTGAAACCTGCCGGTGCAGCCTTTGGTCGCCTGAGGAAACAAGTGTTTGAAGATTGCATCGCCAAGACTGAAACCAAGCACATGGTCTACCATGTAGTCATTATCCCTATTTTACTATATGTGGCTGAAACATGGACAGCATACAGGAGGCACCTCAAGGCACTGGAGTCATACCACCAATGCTGCCTGCGGAAGATCTTACACATTAAGTGGGAGGACAGATGCACTAACATCAGTGCCCCCTCACAATAAAGTCCCACAAGCATTGAGGCTATGATCATCTGCCATCAGCAGCATTGGGTTGGTCATATAGTGCGGATATCAGATATAAGGCTCCCAAAGCAAATCATCTTTTCTCCGCTCGGTCAGGGCAGACACACCAGAGGAAGCCAAAAGAGGTGCTAAAGAAGGAGAATATGAAGAAGGATCATCTTCATGAAGAATTACAATGTTGACATAAACTCCTGGGAGACTATTGCCCTGGACTGAACCAGATGACTGAAGTCTGTGGGAAGGATCCCAGCATTTTGAGACCCAACAAGGACAAAATGAAGAGGAAAATTGAGAGTGGTGAAAAGAACACTCAACAAACTAAATTAATAATACACGATCAGATGTCCCACATGACGGCAAATGCGCTATGTGTCATAAAGTCTGCTGATCCCGAAATGGCCTCATCAGCCATCTTTGGACTCACTTGCGAGGGATAGCCAGTTGTAAAATAATTTACTGTTCCAAATATTTTTTCATTTGGTTGAACGTTCATGATGCTTTACCTATTCTCACATTGAGCTGTTTGTCTATGGCTCCCTGGATATTTATGAGACCGCCCTGATAAATTATATCAACTTTGTTTTAATTGGCATAAGCATCTGTTGATTGGTGGCGGTCTCCATTCTTGATCCATTTCAATCCAAGATTATCCATGGTTGACTTCCTTCATACCCAGTTAGTGGTGATAACAAAAAGAAGAGGGAAAAGGCTGCAGCCTCGCCTGGTGCCAATCAGCACATACCAGTCACAAACCACCCTCTGCCCTGACACAGGACCTGGAATTGTCATAGACCTCCTCAATAGCTGGAACCATCCTTGATGAGATGCCATGTAAAGAGAGAATTTTCCAGAGTGAAGGCCATTGTAGGCTATCAATGGTCTCCGTGAAATCAATAAAGCTGACGGCCAGGGGGCCTTGGTACTCTTGGAAGCTCTTAACGATGTGCCTCAGTGTAAAAATCTGCTCAGCATGAGCATTTTGGTCTGAAGCCTGCCTGTTGTTCTTGAAGTTTACCATCCACTACCACTTTTTCTTGAATACAGTTAAGGATCATTTGATAGATTTTACGTGGTATTGTTAGGAGAGTGACTCACCTTCAATTGTCACATTTGGTGAGATTGTCTTTTTTTTTGCAGATACAGACAATTGACCCATCTTTCTCGTTTTGAGCAACGCCAGAGTCCTGGGCTTGGTTTCAAAGTTGACAT
This sequence comes from Carcharodon carcharias, assembly GCF_017639515.1. Classification (NCBI taxonomy): domain Eukaryota; kingdom Metazoa; phylum Chordata; class Chondrichthyes; order Lamniformes; family Lamnidae; genus Carcharodon; species Carcharodon carcharias. The sequence continues at coordinate 153,886,962 of NC_054473.1, read as the reverse complement.
AGCCACCGCACAGTTGTTTCTCTGCTTGCCTTGAGCATTTCTGCAGTATTATATCTATGCTATGAGATTTGTTGTTCTTGGGTGCAGAAGTTGCCTTTCTCGCCTTATTTTCAGTGAACTTCTCTGCACTTATTGGAAGCTTAGTTGGGGGTTGATCATAATAAGTCTGTTGAGGACTTGATGTAAATGTTCTGCCCACCGTGATAGCTTATCTTCACCTTTTGAGGTACTTGTACCACCTCTTGGCAGTAATTGGTCCCATCCTTGCTTTCACACTGCCTGAAATCTAATGATCTCGTCATTGCATGCACCTGCACCTTCTGCCTTTTGTGCTTGATTGTTCATCCATTCTCACTTTCTTCACCTCTGTCTTTATTTACATAAACTTGATTGAAGGCAATGTTTCCTGTCTCACCTTTTCTGTCTTTCCTGATGAAGAACCTTCCTTTCTGCTGTATGTTCCCACATCTGCTAACTGATCCACACTTCCTTCAAAGACTTTTAATATCCTAGAACCTTGTCCCCTGCTACTTTAATTGCTATTTCCAGTTCTTCCCACCAGTCTACTGTTCCAGGCATGGAGTCAGCCAGGACATCCAATCTGTTCCTAAAAGTAAGCTGAAAGTCATCTTTAGTTCTGTTGTCATTGGAAAGATTTGATATCAGCAAACTCAATGTCAATGATTCTCCTGCCTCTTCAGCTTATTCTTGATCTTGTCTGTTAACAAACAGCGAATACTGAATATGTCTGCCCCTCAATATACTCTGACATCCTGCCAACATATAGTCTTCCAATTCAGCCCTATAGCCAGATGCTCAATTTGTGTTTGAGTTCTGTGACCCTGTATTTTCCTTTACCACTAAACATACAGTTAAGATTGGGAATTTGCTGATTACAAAACCCTGGACCCAAAAGTTCCAGGATTTTGTCCTGGAACTCCCTTCCGAGCAGCACTGTGGGTGTACCTGTACCACATGGGCTGCAGCAGTTCAAGAAGGCAGATCACCACCACCATCTCAAGGGAAACTAGGGATGGGCAATAAATGTTGGCCCAGCCAGCAAAGCCCACATCTCATGAATGAATTTTTAAAAAACGCATATTGCCACTTGCACAAATCTTTGCAGCTCTTCAAGTGTTGTATCATGTGTGCAATAGTTTTAATGATATTTCTACATTGAATTACAGTTTAGCTTGGATGTATTGAGCATGCATTGCAACTGCAAGCTGATACATTTGTCAGCATGAGAAGTTTATTGTGCCCGTAATCATTTCTGCAGTTGTCTCACAGTTGATTTTATTCCTTTTGAAAAGCTAGTCTGTTGTCATGAATTTCTAACAGGTAAAATGTATTGTGGGTGGTGTGGTTAATTGCGGTAGAAATGTTTGTACCTGTAAAAGAATTTGGTGATAAATTCTGTAAAATAGTAAGTACCAGCAAATTGTAGGTTTTGACAGTTGATTCTTTTGTTTTGGTATGAATTAAACATGTTAGTGATAAGCTGTTTTAAATTTGTTGGTTTGCAGAATAATTTCAGAAAAGGAATGCAATTTAGCCCATATTAACTCATCCTTTAAGGCCCTAAAGGCCCTCCCTTTCAATAACAGATTGGTTCTTTAAAGATTCAAGGATTTTTGTAACCACTATATTTGGAAGTCCATTTAATGTAATGATGACTGTTTGTGGGGAAAAAAATATTGATATAAGCCTTAATCTAATTTACACTTTTCCAAGTTTTCCTTTTCTGCACTATTTACTATTTTGTGGACCTTTCAGGTATATCATTTTAATGTTGAAAAGCCCAAGTTTGTCCAGCATTTCTTCAACTCAGATATCCAAGTCTTGGGATCTCTTTTCCAGGGCTTGAATGCCTCCCTTGTTTCTTGCAGACCAGAACTGCACACAACTCAAGATGTGGTTTGACCAGATCACTATCCGTTTTGATCAAGACTTCCTGACTTGTATTTTGCAGTTCTAGATCGAATGTTTGAATGTGAGGAGGATAGTGATAGACTTCAAAAAAGCATAGACAGGCTGGTTGAATGAGCAAGCATGTTGCAAGTGAAATTTAATGCATAGACGTGTGAAGTGATGCACTTTGGTAGGAAGAGTGAGAATCTGCAATATCAAATAAAGGATACAATTCCAAAAGAGCTGCAGGAGCAAAGGGACCTGGAGGTATATATGCAAAATTCATTGACGGTGGCAAGGCAGGTTGAGAAAGTGTTAGTAAGTCCTACAAGATCCTAAATGTTATAAATAGAGGCATAGTATACAAAATCAAAGATGTTATGGTGATCCATTATATAATACTGATTCAACCTCAACTTGTATATTGTGTCTAATTTTGGGCACCACACTTCAGGCAGAATGTGAAAGCATTGGAGAGCATGCAGAAAAGACTTTTGAGAAGCTTCCAGGGTTGAGAGACTTAAGTTACATGCATAGATTGGTGAAGCTGGGCTGTTCTGGGAGAAGAGAAGGTTGAGAGTTTCAGAGGTGTGATTGTGTTCAAAATCATGAGGGATCCAGATAGATTATTGGTAGAATGTCAAGAACCAGAGGAAACCGAGTTAAGATGATTGACAAAAGAACCAATGGTGACATGAGGAAAAACATTTTTATGCAGCAAATGGTTAGAATCTGGAATGCAATGCCTGAGAGTAGTGGTGGCAGATTCAATCATGGCTTTCGAAAGGTAATTGGATAATTAATTGTACAGAAAAAAATTGTGGGACGAGGGAAAAGGCAGGGAAGTAGGACTAGCTGAGTTGCTCTCTCAGCCAGCACAAACATAATGGTCCTTATGGTCTTCTGCTGTGCTGTAACCATTTTAGGCTCCGTCACTGCTTTTCTAGCAATTATATTTTTCTTGATACGGTCTCTTGACACTATTTTTTTGTTTATAGGAGAATGAATCCTGATGAGAGACCTCTGCAAATCCTTTACGATTATCTAGCTCGATTAGGTTTCCAGGATCCAGTGCGGATACAAGAGGAAGGAGCCATGGCTGATCTGAGCTGCATGATTAGATACTTTCATGGTAAGATTTCATATGCTGTTTATTAAAGATTTTTGGGAGCAAGAGACAATCAATGTTTTTACTGTTTCAAATCTGGAAGAAATCTTTGGAGCCCCCAATTGTCAGTGTTTGACTTGTGCACAATAAACTATTGTAATTCAATGTTGTCGAGCATATGGCTTTCAACCAAATGCTTTGTCAAATCACTAATCTTGCTAGGATGACATGCTACTTTTTGGGAGAGAGAAAATTGGATAGTTGTCTCTTCCGAGACAAAAAGTGAAGCTCTGGTCAGCTGACCATTAAATAACATTCATGGTCATGGAACTGTTCAGGGCCCAACCTTTTGCAGGTGAATGGGTTATAGGAAGAGAAACAGTGCCAGCATAATCAGAGGTGGATTGGGCAATTTGCAGGACTGAAAGAGGCAGCCTTAGGCCCATTCATGAGTTTGCGCAATATACAACAAGCAATGATCTTATCAGGGTAGCAGTTATCTCACAGGATGGCTTTGATGTGCCCTATTTCAATATTAAGTTTGCATGGTGAGCAAATGGCTTGGGCCCTATTTACCAGGTTGTTCGAGGCCAATCTTATAGCGCGTGGAACTGTAGGAATCCCAATACATATTTGACTAGTGAAGGTAAGCTTGTGATAGTATTGGAAAACCCCCTGGCAGATTTATTAACTCGCACATCAAGGAAAGGGAGCTCATTTGACTGCTCCATTTCAAAGATGAATTTGAGTGCAGGATGAAGCCCGTATAGGTATGTAAGGAAATTCTTACATACAGCTGCGGATTCAAATATAGCAAACATATCAGAAATATGCAAGGGGTAGGAGGTTGGGTGTTATTGCATCAAAGACATGTTTCTCATGGAACCCAGCAAAGATATTTGCGAGAGTTGGGCCTAGAGGGGATCCCATGGCAACACCATCTATCACATGCAGAGATATTTATCTTGTGTTTTATAACAGAGTTTCAGGCTTTATTTTTAGATAAATGAAGGGATTTGGATTTCAAAGGGATCTTAGCCTGTTTACAACTAACCAGATAAGCAGGGCTTAGGGGTGTGTTTATTTTTCCCAAAGGTTACTGACAATATTGGCAACATGAAAGTGTTTATGTTATGAGGAAGATACAGTTTCAAAGACATATGGAACAATAGAATTTACATATTAAGAAGAGGGAAACATATATAAAGAATAATGAAAAGCTATGTGGGAAAAGAAGGCTAAGTATCATCTAACAGGAATGTGTGAAATATCCTTAATGAAGCCTCCAACCATTTGTGCTTAAGTCTGCTTATATAAAGAAACTGAAGTTGGAGAAAATCCATTTGGAATCCCACTGTCAAGCGAGTATTTTGTTAACTTGCTGGTTCTGTTTTAAATCTAAAATCTATTTTGGATTGTTGCCTTAAAGTGGATGTAACTGGACGTCAGTTTAATTAGGAATTTTAGGAGTTATTATAGTAGTTAGTAATTTTAGTCTTACAAATGTGTTTGAAATCTTTTATTTTGTTAATAAGTTAATTTTTAAAATCTCTACATGCCCTGGTGGACTTATTACTTTTGAATTCAGTGCACACATCTTCTGGTAATAAATACAAATTGCAAAACAATTGTGGTAGCGTGACCAGGTTTCCCTTGTGGATTTGGTCTGCTTGGCACACATCATCTGTCACATCATAACAAATGAGATATTTTATGCCATTTGAGGGGAGAGAAGGATCTCTGTTTGCTATATTTTCCAAAAGATGACACCTATGGCAATGTGGAATTCCCTGGTGTAGAACTGAAGAGCCTGCCTTGCGTTTGTTCAAGTCTTTACTGGTTTATGCACCAAGTTTTGATTCTGCATATTTATATATAGTTTATTTAGCAGAGTTAATTTACACTAGCTTTATTTGTAAACAGTTGCCTATTTTAAACATTTACCTTTTTGAACATTGCCCAGTCTTTATTAGCTGAGGCATAGAATATAAGAGCAGGGAGGTTATGCTGGAACTGTATGATATACATGCTGGTTAGGCCACAGCTAGGGTATTGCGTGCAGTTCTGGAATCCGCATTATAGGAAGGATGTGATTGCACTAGAGAGAGTACAGAGGAGATTTACCAGGATGTTGCCTGGGCTGGAGAGTTTTAGTTATGAGGAGAGGTTGGTTAGACTGGAGTTATTTTCCCTGGAGCAGAGGAGATTGAGAGGGGACATGATTGAGGTGTATACAATTATGAGGGGCAAGGATAGGATAGACAGGAAGGAACTTTTCCCCTTGGTGGAGGGATCAATAACCGGGGGCACAGATTTAAGGTAAGGGGCAGGAGGTTTAGAGGGGATGTGAGGAAGAATTTTTTCACCCAGAGAGTGATGGGAATCTGGAACTGACTGCCTGAAAGGGTGGTAGAGGCAGAAACCCTGATAACATTTAAGTAGTATTTGAATATGCACTTGTGATGCCATGGCATTCTAGGCTATGGGCCTAGTGCTGGAAAATGGGATTAGAATAGTTAAGTACTTGTTTGACTGGCGCAGACTCGATGGACCGAAGGGCTTTTTTCTATGCTGTAGGACTCTATGACTATAAAGTCATGGAATGTTTTTTTCTAACAATTATCCTTCTGTGTGTTGTTTTGCCATCTTCTCAAGTGATATAATCTTAGTATGTGAACAAATTTTGCTGAGAATTTCTGTCTGACATGATGCTGGTGAAGGAGCTTAGCAGAGCACTTTCTTTATTACCAGAGTGTGATTTTTGGCAGGCAAGGGAGATTGAATAGTCCCATCCCAGTAAAGAATGTTAAAGATAATGAAATGAAAAAAATCAAATGCTGGAAATCTGAAGTGAAAACACACACTAATATTGCTGGAAACACATAGCAGGTTAGTCATCTATGAACTTTATTGTGGGCAGCTTTGGAAGGGAGAATTACGGATTTTTGGTATTTATTTATGGGATGTGGACATTGCTCGCAAGGCCAGCATTTATTGCCCATCCCGAATTGCCCTTGAGAAAAAATATCCTAATTCCCTGTTGGTGCTTTAATTCTTTTTCTACATTTTAACTGTTTGTAAATTGCAGATTGCTAGACATGACATATGTCTGAACAGAATTCTATTTCTTGGCCAGGATACAATGCTGATTCAGGATTTCACTGCTACAGAAATAGCAGACCAACTAGACCGCAGATTATTTAGCGTTCTCGTATTCTACCTTCAGTTTAGCTATGTCTCATAAAAATGACTATGCTTAATGACTGAAGCAGACAACCCATTAGAGATATCCAAGTTGACCAACAAAGAACCTTGTGCCTTCATAATTCAATATGTGGATACTTTTTTTTTTATAAGGTTCAGAAGCAATAATGGGATATAGCTCATCAAGCAGGTTAATAATCAATATGGCACCTTGCTCACCTTCAATTAAATTAAATTATTGGCAAATAATCTACTTGCCATGGAGCTGCATCCTATTGGACCTGAAAATGCAAACACAATTATGACCTGACTGCAGCTAGAAAGAGGAAGGAATCGCTGGGAGGGAAACAAGCTTTTCAGTTGTGTGTTTTATATTAAGTGGATTGCCGTGCAAGTTACCAATCTATCTTAGGACTCCTGACAAATAATAATTGGCCCCCAGTACCTGCTAAAATGTTTTTACACTAGCTGGTTGGTGAAGGAGTCCAAGAGTGAATAATCAGCGCACTATCTATACCTGTAATTATATAATTCATTACGTGGGATATATGTTTCAGTGAAAACTTTCATGTTAACATTATTCCTATGGGCAAACTATTATACTGTCTCTTGCACCAGTTATGGTTGTGGGTTGGGCTATAAATGAAATTTTCATTGTCAAACCTTGCCTGTAACACACTTTCCCAGCTTGGTGTCTCAATATCAAACAAGTGATTTCTCTGGAAAGATTTTAAATTGTATTTGTGTGTATGTTATCTAACTTTTTTTGTAACTTTTCCTGATAAACTGAGATTTCACACAGTTGATATGAGAACTGGAAAAAGTATTTTGAAGGTTTCATTATGCTCTTGTTAGAGGAATGCTTTTTTTTTGTTTATTTCATATAAACCAGCTCTCTATCTGTATTGTATTTGGTTTATAAAGATGCGTTGAATTACTTTAAACTTGGATGTATTTTACTAAAAAATCTGAAGTTGCTCTGTTTTGAATACTAGTGATACCTTGTGCACACTTTTTATTCTTTCATGTGGTGTGGGCATCACTGATAGCATTTGTTGCCCACCTTTAAGTGCCATTGAACTGAGTGGCTTCTTTGGCCATTCCAGAGGGCAGTTAAGAGTCAACCACATTGCTGTGGGCCTGGAAGTCACATGAAGGCCAAACCAGGTAAGGATGACTGATTTCCTTCCCTAAGGACATTAGGGAACCAGATAGGCTTTTACAACAATTGAAAGTTTCATGCTTACCATTACTGAGACTAGATTTATAATTACAGATTTATTAATTGAATTTAAATTCCACCAGCTGCCATGGTGGGATTTGAACCCATGTCTCCAGAGCATTCGTCTGGGATTCTGGATTGCTAGTCCAGTGGCATTACTACTGCACCACCATCTCCTCCAACTTGTTGGTTGTAATTTGGATACTTGGTCAGTTGAAAGGATGCCTCATGTTTAGAGCATTTTAGTGTAAAGAAATTATGGTGTCAGTTTATCCCTCAGCCAACACCTTAAAAACAAATTATCTTTAATACATTGCTTGTGGGAGCTTGCTGTGAGAAAATTGGCTTCCTTGTAAATTGGCTACCACATTTCCCTACATTACAATATTATTAATTAACTCCTTTCATAACATCACCCAACTCTGCCCCCATTGCAGTTCATCTGCTGCTGAAATCTTTGTTTCCTCTAGACTTAAGTGTTCCATTGCACTCTGACCTACTTTCTACTCTGTGTAAACTAAGCTCTCTTGCCCATGTCCTAACTCTCATCGAATCCCGTTCATGCGTTACCAACCTTGCTGACCCGCTCTGGCTCCCAATTAAGCAATCCCAGGTTTTAAAAATTCTCATCTTTGATTTCAAATCTCTCCATGGCCTCGCTTCTCCCTATCTCTGTAATCACCAGCCCCACAACCCTCTGAGATATCTGCACTTCCCTAATTCTGACCTCTTTAGCTTCCCTGGTCATAATTGCTCCACCACTGGTGGCCGAACCTTCAGCTGTCACAATCCTAAGCTCTGGAATTCCATCATTACCTCACTTTCCTCCTTTAAGACATTTCTTAAAACCAATCTCTTCGATGAAGTTTTTGGTAATCTGCCCTAATATCTCCTTATGTGGCTTGGTGTCATTTTGTTTCATATTGTTCCTGTGATGTGCTTAGGGACGTTTTATTCTGTTAAAGGCGCTGTATAATTGCAAGTTGTTGTTGCTACCTTTCATTGCCCACTCAATGATGCTAACTTCCATTGCTGCATAATGTTAAGTTCACTTGAAAGTACTTCATTGGCACTAGATGAATGCAAGTTCATTCTTTTTTTCCCGTCCATTTTCTGTGTTTGTGTGTGCGCACACATTATTGCTGTAACATCTTTCAATTTTGCCCAGCTGAATAAGTCTTAAATGTTCTCTCCAATGCTTTCTTAGAATAATAACAGCAGTGCACCCATTTAGAAACTTGAGTTTATAAATCCTATACTGAAAAATGTGTACAATTATACATTGAATAATATTAACTATGGTACTAAATTTTGGATGCACTGTAGCTTTAAACTGAAACGAATACTTTTTAAGATTTTAGATTGTACAAGCAGTGAATGTCTGGAGTTAGTTGCCAGTCAAATCTAATGTCTGGCGTTTGAATAAAAATCTCTCAATTACAATTTGAACAGCAGTTTTTAATAGTGATCACTTTCTTTTGATATATTACAGATTTTATGCTCGCAGTGAAAGTTTAAAAAAATTACAGGAACTAGTTAGTATTTATCAGGGTTACAGATTTATTTGCAAAAGGGTGAACCTGGGTTCTAGAAACACTGATTATCACGTGTAGGTGGGATGCAGATTTTGGATTACTATCAGTTCAGCCATGATCTTATATGGAGCAGGCTCGACGGGCTGATTTGCCTACTCTTGCCCCTTGTTCGTATGGATTCTGAGATGGCTGATAAGTCCAATGCATGATCTATAGACTCTGCCACATGCAGGCAGGTGGTGTTTGAAGGGTTAGGTAGATGGGTTGTTTGAAGTTATGTGCATTCCCTCCTTTATGTCTGCGTTTTCCCGGCAAAGTTTCTCGACATGTTCAGTGCCTTCTTGAATGAGCCTTCTCCATTTTGCTTGGTCACAAATCAGGGACTTCCATGAGTTGGCAAGGATATTTGCCCACTTCAGGGATGCTTTGAGGACATCCCCAAAGAGTCCTGAGACTCTTGTGCTGTGACTGACTTTGAGTAGCGCAGTTGCTTTAGGAGCCTGATGTCAGGCATACAATCTATGTCTCCATCCCATGGAGATGGTTTTGACTGATTAACACCTCAATGCTGGGAAAGTTGATTTGGGAGAGGATGCTGCTGGAGGATCTTGTGAAGGCACCAGTGGTGGTATATCTCCAGTGCTTTGAGGTGCTTTCTGTAGGTTATCCAAGCCTTGGAAGCATACAGGAGTGCAGGGATCACTGCTGCCTAGTAAACCATGACCTTAGTTTCTGGTTTGAGATCCTGTTCTCAAATACTCTTTTCCTCACTCAGCCAAAGGCTGAGCTAGCACATTGGAGGTGGTGATGAATTTAGTTGTCTGTGTCTGCCTTCCTCAAGAGGAGGCTCCCAAGATATGGAAAATTGTCCACACTTTGCAGGATTTTGCCATTGATCTTAATCAATGGCAGGTGTTGCGTTGTGTGAGCTAGTTAGGTAAGGATCTTAGTTTTCCGGGGTTCAGTGAAAGGCCTGTTTTTTTATATGCTGAAGAGAGAATGACCTAGAGCTCAGTTTCTGAGTGAACGCACACATGTACAAGCATTATCTGCTTACTGAAGCTGTATGCTTGTGGTTGTAATGGGTTTTGTTTTGGATTGAAGTTAACATTTATTGGAACATTTTCCTGTCTGTTCTGTAGATGATATCCACACCTGTGGCTAATTTGCTGGGGATGATATGCAGTATTACAGCAAGGAAAATGGAGAAGAGAGCTGGTATAATGACATAGTGAAGACTGGGGTCAAACAAGCCTGAGATAGGGTTTGTGGTAGTTCCATTGGTGAGGATCATGGCTTGCATGTCATCATATTATGACAGGTTTAGATAAGGTAGCCAAGGTAAAACTATTCCCATTAACTGATGGTACAAGGATTAGGGGATACAGATTTTAATGTTTTGAATAGGAAATGTGTGGAAGGACCTTTTTACAAAGCCAGTGGTATTGACCTGGAACTTACTGCCCATCAGGGTGGTGGAAGCAGAAACAATCATTGGTTTCAAAAGTAAATTAGATGGGCACTTGAAGGAAATAAACCTGCAGCGCTATGGGGATTGAGCAGAGCAGTCGGACTGACTGGATTACTCCACGTAGTGCTGGCATGGACTCGAAATGGCCACCTCCTGTGCTGCAAATGACTCTTAAAAGGTGTTGGATTGTGACTATGGAGAGTGGAGCAGTCGAACGACCTTGTTGAGGAGTGCAGCAGCAAAATAATTACATTCAAGCTACCAGAACCCCATAAGCCTATCACCTTCCTCTGCTGACCTGTCTGAATCTCCTGTTGCAACCTTGCGAACTTCCACCACAGCTGTTAGCTAGTTCCCAGACTCATGTAAAAGCAAAATACCGTGAACGCTGGAAACATAAAATAAAAACAGAAAATGCTAGAAATACTCAGCAGATCTGGCAGCACCAGTGGAGAGAGAATCAAAGTTAGCGTTTCAGGACCTTCCATCAGAGCTAGAAAAGGTTAAAGATGCAACAAGTTTAAAGCAAGTGCACAGACTGGGGAAGAGGAAGAAAAGAACAAAAGAGAAAGTCTGTGATAGGGTGGAAGAAAGAGATTAAATGACAAAAAGTTGATGGTGAAAGGCAAAAGGAGAGTGATAATGGGACAAATAAAGAAACAAAAGATGTGTTTTTTATTCATTCCCGGGATGTGGGCTTCGTTTGCTAGGCCAGCATTTATTTCCCATCCCTAGTTGCCTTTGAGAAGGTGGTGGGTGAGCTGCCTTCTTGAACAGCTGCAGTCCATGTGCATGTAGGTACACATGGGTTCTAGGATTTTGACCCAGCAACAGTGAAAGAATGGCAGATTAATTTCCAAGTCAGGATGGTGGGTGGCTTGTAGGAGAACTTCCAGATGGTGGTGTTCCCATCTATCTGCTGCCCTTGTCCTTCTAGATGGTATGGGTCATGGGTTTGACAGGTGCTATCTAAGGAGCCTTGGTGAATTCCTGCCGTGCATCTTGTGGACGGTACACACTGCTGCTACTGTATGTCAGTTGTGGAGGGAGTGAATCTTTGTGGATGTGATGCCAATCAAGCAGGCTACTTTGCCCTGGATGGTGTCAAGCTTCTTGAGTGTTGTGGGAGCTGCAACTCATCCAGGCAAGTGGGGAGTATTCCATCACACTCCTGACTTGTGCCTTGTAGATGGTGGACAGGCTTTGGGAAGTCAGGTGATGAGTTACTCGTTGCAGAATTCCTAGCCTCTGATCTGTACCTGTGCCTTGTGGCCACACTATTTATGTGGCTTGTCCAGTTCACTTTCTGGTCAATGGTAACCCCCAGGATGTTGATAGTGGGGAATTCAGTGATGGTAATGCCATTGAACATCAAGGGGCGATGGTTAGATTCTCTCTTGGTGGAGATGGCCATTGCCTGACACTTGTGTGGCGCAAATGCTACTTGCCACTTGTCAGCCCAAGCCTGCAAAGTGTCCATGTCTTGCTACATTTGGACATGGACAGCTTCAGTATCTGAGTCACGAATGGTGCTGAACATTGTGCAATCATAAGAGAACATCCCCACTTCTGATCTTATGTTGCAAGGAAGGTCATTGATAAAGCAGCTGAAAATGGTTGGGCCTAGGACGCTCCCCAGAGGAACTCCTGCAGTGATGTCCTGGAGCTGAGATGACTGACCTCCACAACCATGACCACCTTCCTTTGTGCTAGGTATGACTCCAACCAGCAGAGAGTGTTTCCCTGATTCGCATTGACTCCAGTTTTGCTAGGACTCCTTGATGCCACACACTGTTAGATGCGGTGTTGATATCAAGGGCAGTCACCCTCGCCTCCCTTCGGGAGTTCAGGTCATTTGTCCATGTTTGAACCAAGGCTGTAATAAGGTCAGGAGCTGAGTGGCCCTGGTAGAACCCAAACTGGGCGCCAGCGAGCAGGTTCTTGCTAAGCAAGTGCCGCTTGATAGCACTGTTGATGACCCCTTCCATTACTTTACTGATCATCGAGACTAGACTGATGGGGTGGCATTTGCCTGGGTTGAATTTGCCCTACTTTTTGTGTATAGGACATACCTGAGCAATTTTCTGCATAGCTGAGTAGATGCCAGTGTTATAGCTGTACCGGAATAGCTTGGCTGTGGGTGTGGCAAGTTCTGGAGCACAAGCCTTAAGCACTATTGCTGGGATATTGTCAGGGCCCATGGCCTTTGCACTATCCAGTGCCTTCAGCCATTTCTTGATGTCATGTTAAATGAATTGAATTGGCTGAAGACTGGCATCTGTGACGCTGGGGACCTCAGGAGGAGGCAGAGATGGATCATACACTCGGCACTTCTGGCTGATGATTGTTGCATATGCTTCAGCCTTATCACACAGTTAGAGTTGTTACGGTGCAGTAAGAGGCCATTCAGCCCATTATGTCTGCACCGGTTCTCTGAATGAGCATTATGACTAGGTGCCATTCTCTTGCCTTTTCCCTGTACCCTTGCACATTGTTTCTTTTCAAATAATCACCTAATGCTTTGTTGAATGCTTCACTTGAACCTGTTTCCACTACACTTCCAGGCAGTACATTCCAGATTCGAACCACTCACTGTTTGAACAAGATTGTGTTTTGACGGGGAGAGATTTAGGCATTTGCCCCTCCTTTTCTTATTGCTATTAGCCAGCATTGTAGGCTGAAAATGAGAAGCAAACTATCTCAAAAAGCAGGAAGCACTCTAACTTCCTTCACCCAAATACCAGACACACCTCATTGAACTGTTGGACATAGAGTAAACTGTGACAAAAATTCTGGAGTGTAGCCTAAAGGTAGATTGATGTCTAAATACATAAGCAAAATGCTGCAGATGCTGGAAATCTATAATAGAAACAGAAGATCTTGGAAATAGTCAACTGGTCAGGCAGCATCTGTGGAGAGAAACAGCATTAACATTTTGGGTCAATGATCCTTCACCAGAACTTCATCTGATGTCTAAATGTAATCTTTCCGGCAACTCCTACAACCAAGTCAGTGCCAGATGTAGTGCTCTGCATTCCTTTGGATCTAACCAGCGAAGTTGAGAGGAGGACCCTGATGTTTGGGAAGCCCAGCGTTGACATAAATGTTGCCCAGGCTTGCACCCCGGATAGAACGCTCCAGTTTTGCAGTAGAATATCAACATAATATGAGGTTAGCAGTTACAAGTGAAAAGCCCCACTTGATTGCTGTGTTGAAACATACAAAATTCTGAGGGGACTAGACAGAATGGATACTGAGAGGATGTTTTCCCTTGTGGGGAATCTAGAACTAGGGTACACAGTTTAAAAATAAAGAGATCTCCCATTTAAGATGGAGATCTTTTCTCTGAGGGTTAGTAGACTTTGGAATTCATTTCATCAGTGGCTGGGTCATTGAATATATTCAAGGCTGAGTTAGACCGACTTTTAATTGACAAGGATTATGAGTGGGTAGGCAGGAAAGTGGAGTTCAGGCCACAGTCAGATCAGCCATGATCTTATTGGATGGCGGAGCAGGTTCGAGGGGCTAAATGACCTGCTGCTGCTCCTCCTACTTATGACCTTATGATGAAGTCATAATTATAATTCTACTGGTGAAACATGTTGGGGGAGCATCCTGGAAGGAGAGGTCAGTGTGAGATGGGGGCAGAGAAGTGAAATGACAGACCTGGAAGCTTGGGGTCACACTTGCGAGCTGAGTATGGTTGTTCTACAAAACAGTCACCCAATCTGCATTTTGTCTTTCTGATCTACACAAGACCATGTTATGAGCAGTGAAACAGTGTACTAAATTGAAAAAAGTACAAGTAAATTGCTGTTTCATCTGGAAGGAGGGTTTGAGGCCTTGGATAGTGAGAAGGGAGGAGGTCGAAGGGCAGCTGTATTCCTGTGCTCTTGTGGGAAGGTCCTGTGGAAAAATAAATGGTAGGGACATAATTTATAATGGGAAAGTTAACATGTAACCAAAGAGTTTGGCAGCAAAATGTAAGGTCTGTTGGTTGGAAATATATACATTTTTTAGTAATATAAGAGTCAGTATCTACAAAACAGGGATTCAAGTCTTAACTGTGGTCTTCAGATGAAGTGGGGTTAGAAAGCAACAGATAATTGGACCAATGTGTGCAGATGTAATTCAGTTTCTATTTTAAGAATTGACTTTTAAAAAATTTATAATTGAATAACACAATTTACAGCAATTTAGAAAGTAGAGATCAGTTGTGTGCAAGGACTATTCTGCAGTGCGGGTTAAGAAGGTGAGCAATGCGAAACTAAGACACTGCAGCACCAATACTGGGTAGAAGATAAAATCACAACCCTGGCAAGTTCACATAGGAACAACTTAAGTCATTCAGCTTCAGTTTTCATTTCTACCATTCAATTAGATCATGCTTGATCAAATCATGCTTGATCAATACCTCAGTCCACTTTACCCACTCTTTCTCAATTTCCTTATAGGTTTCCAGGGTATCAAAAATCTATTAATCTCAGTTTTGAACATTCCAGTTGACCTAGCATCCATAGCTGCCTTGGAGAGAGAGTTCTAAATTTCCACTATGCCTTTGCAAAAGTGCCTCCTGATTTTGTTCCTAACTGGCATATTTCTAACTTTAAGATTAAATATTATGGGCAGTTCTTATTATAAATATGGGTATGGGATATTCGGTATGTACAGACTTAAGTAGGGGGAATCCTAACCTTTGTTGCACATTAAGCATCGGTGCATTGTGCTGGGTGGAGAATCAGGAGCAGAGAATATCGAAAGCAAAGACAGATGTAGTTTGTGGATTTCCAGAAGGCATTCAGTAAGTTCCACATAAGATAGCTAAAATTAAAGCTCATGGAAGTGAAAGCAAATTATTGACCTGGTTCGGAGGTTGATTAGGTTAAATGAGAGAGTGGGGATAATGGGTATGCACCTGAATCAGAAGGGACTGACTAGTGGTGTCCCAAAATGTCCTGTGCTGGGGCCTCAACTATTCACTATATTTATTAATTACTTAGACTACACAATAGAGAGCCATATGTCCAAGTTTGCTGGTAACAAAAAATTGGTCGCATGGTAAATAGTGCAGACAGGAGCATAAAATTACAGAGGCATTGATAGATGAAGTGAGTGGGCAAAACTGTGACAGATTACTTTGAATGCAGTTAAAAGTGAGATAATCTATTTTGGACCAAGAAAGGATAAATGCAAATATTAAATGGAGAAAAGCTAAGATCAGTGGAGATCCAAAGAGATTTAAGCTCTATGTACACAAATCACTAAAATTTAGTAGTCAGGTACAAAAAAACCCCAACATTTCTAATGGAATGTTAGCCTTTATAACTAGAATCCCAGAATATGAAAGAGAATAAATTTTGCCACAGCTGTACAAAGCCTTGGTATATCTGGAGTACTGTGTATAGTCCTGGGCACTGCATCTTAGGATATATTGGCTTTGGAAGATCGCAGCACAGATTCAGCAGAATGTTACTAGGGCTCCAAGGGTTAGGTTATGAGGAGTGATTACAGAAGCTATGTTTGTATTTCCTGGAATCTAGAAGATTAGATTTTTAGGATTTGAGAAAGGAATTGATAGGGTAGATGGAGAGAAATCTTTTCCGCTGGTTGGGGGAACTTTCAGATAAATAAATTCTCAACTAACTAATAAACTCTTAGAGAAAATGGAAAATGATATCAAGGAGCCATTTCCAGAGTTGTGCAGTCACATTTCTGTCATTGCTCGCAGAATACTTTGAAATAATTTACAGAACATTACAACTATCACCTTTTGAGAAAGAAAAGCCATGAATATTTGAAGTGCTGGTATGCTTTGGTGCTCAAACATTAGAAATTTAAAGTTCAATGAGATTGAGTATAACAGTGAATTTGAGACTGAGTATAACAGTGGAATTATATACTGCTAAGGAAGATGTGTTCTCAGAGCAATAATAGAAATATAATTTCTTGTTTCACTTATTTGCTAAACAAGCAATTTTGAGGTTTTCCTTGCTGTCATTTCAAGAGCATTATTTTGAACAGAGCTGGAAAAAAAATGTTCGAAGCTATTTGACTAAAATTCTTAATTACCTCATTTGTTTTTATTTTTGTGAAGTATTTGAAGTTAATTTCAGGTTAGACTCCAATCCTGAAGATGTAGTGAATTCAGCGGAATGTTAGAACACAAATCTTGCAATGAGCCAGGCTAAATTTAGGGTACTTGGCAGTAATCAGGATTTTGGACATAGAAAACTGAGATTCCAAATTTTATAATCATAGTTATTATTATTCATTTTCCCACATAGGAGTCTCTGTTCATTACTTTGAACAGCAGTTACGCCAACGTGAAGGAGCATAAGTAAGAACTCTGCCGTTTGGACTTAACAGAAAGCAGTGTTTTTCTGTTAGTGATTTTAGCCCTTACTAACATGTGCATGCTTCTCTAACTAAAATTACAATTTATTACAAGACATTCGAGTGACTCCACTTACACACAGGATCTTAGGTGATGGGAAAAGCCAAACTAAAACCTACAGTTAATTGACTGAAATTAAAGTTGCTGTTTTCCTTTGTACTGTTTTCTCTTACTCTGCCTTTTCTTGCCCACCCATCTCTTTGTGCATATTAGTCTGTCTGCCTCTCGCACTATCTTTTTCCCCATCCCTGCTGAGTATTTGCTAAACCCCCAATGAAATTTTATAATGCAGTTTAATCTTTGGGATTGGTTTTAATGATGCATATTCGGTTCTCTTGATATGTCCTAAATGTTTAGAATTGCTAATCAAATCAGATATTTAACTGAACATAGAACTCTGTGATGACCCGCAAGACATTTAAGTGAACCCATCCAAGGGGGAGTTCATTTTGTATGTGTTTAGTTCACGGCATCTGAGTTGATAACTGACTCACTGTTGCTGCTCTGGCTTTTCAATTCTCAGATTTTTTGGGGAAAAATTCTTAATACTTAACTGAGAAGAAGTGATTTAAATATTTATTTTATTCTACATGAAATCTGTTAATTTGTTCTATAGCAAAGCCCCTACAAAATTACAAAGAAATTTATTAAAATATGATTAAAATGGAGCCCAGATATTCTGTTTTTATGGTTATCATTGCAGTGCAGCATAAAGAAAAAGGTACTTTTGGCACCTTTAGGATGTGCTGAAGTTCTTTACAGCCTATGGGTTACTTTTGAAGTCAGCTTTTCTGTTTGCAAATTGGCTCCTGAGTTTATCTACCTAAATGCAACTAACAACAATGTGTGATGTGACCTTGTAGATTTTGGTTGTATTGGTTAAGGGAGAAACATTGGCAAGGACAGCAGAACAACTTTAAAAAAATTACCCCTTCATTCAAGATAAAGGAACTGTACTGAATGCATTGTGGTTAGATTTACAGAAGGAGTTTTGATAGAGCGTCTCGTGAGATTTGTTAGAAAAATTCATATGCATGGTAATACAAGATGTATGATGCAACGTAGCAGCATGAATAGAAAGTTGGTTGATGAACATGAGACATAATTAGGATAAATGGATGACAAACAAACAAAATGCTTGAAACACTAAAGACAACAGACAAGTTGCATTTTGGGTGTAAACTATTTGGCAAAGCTAGATGATATTGAACTAGGTTTTGCAGTCAACAGCAAGTGAACAAGTCAATATATTATGCTTACAGCTGCCCATAGACTTTTTGTAGCTTTTGCTTGCCTTATGATCGGGAGTCCAAAACAGAATGGTTCCTCTCTAGGGGACCTGTGTGCAACAGCATATCTCTTCAGTCAAATAGATGGATGAAACTGAGGTATGCAGAGCCTAAACCAAGGAGTGTAAGGTAGAATATTTCACTTAATGTAAGACCATGTATAGAAAGCAAAATAAGAGTCTGAAGAAAGATTGGGTTAAGAAAGAAGTCAATATAGAGACAGAAAAAAGTAACAAAAAGTTATTATTTAAAAAAAATCTCTGGCAATAATCAATATCTGAAGGAATGAGACTCCACATTTGTAAAAGTAAATGTTCAGTGTCAGAGAAGTTGTTTGGCGGTAATTAAGACTTATCATAAGTACTGTATTTCAACTTCATGGCCTTCATATGTGTGAATTTGGTGAGAGAAGCTTGTGGAGGAGCAGGGTAAATTGGACAGCAACTTTGAGTTCTGTTTGTAACTGCACATGTGGGAGCCAGAAGTTGCTGTACGATGTATTTCTCAATAATGGTGAGCACTGACAGCCTCCCTGTTGCTCCTATTGCAAAATACAGGTCATTAAAGTTGAACAGTATTTAAAAAGAAACAGGACCAAGGGAAGGGGCGGAAATACATATGCGGAAGAAATAAAAAAAGTGCCTGAGTGCAAAGCAGGAGATGGTTAAAGTGCAGAAGTCATATTTGCATGTGTTTTACTTTGACTAGGAGAGGTTTGGAAGTGGTGTACCCCAGAGGTCTGTGCTGGGTCCAGTTTTGCCCTTGGCACATGCAGGTGACTTGGCTTAGGGCATACAATCTGAAAACTTGCTGAGGACACAAGAGGAGGAGGTTTGGTAAACATTGAGGAAGATTCTAAAAGCCTTCAAGAAAGGATAGACAGACAGGGGAGGCCTGACAAAAAATGTCATTTAGTGTGAGTAACATTTGAGGTAATACATTTGTGGAGGGAAAACAAATAATGGAATTAGGCTGTAGATGAACAGAAACTGAGTGCAACATAGACTCAAATGAAAGGGTAGTTTGGGTTTTATAAAAGGGACATAGAGTGCGAGTAAAGAAGATGACTTTGTAGATTCATCAGAATAATGTTAGACATGGGAAACTAGTTAGGAGATAATTGAGATAATGGGACTGTTACTGAAGGCTGAGGAGATTTCAGTAGAGGTTTTTAAGATGATAACGAATGCTACCATGAGCAAACTGTTTTTGAATGTGTTATAAAACAAAAACAGAAGTACCCGGAAAAACTCAGCAGGTCTGGCAGCATCGGCAGAGAAGAAAAGAGTTGACGTTTCAAGTCCTCATGACCCTTCGACAGAACAGGTTCTGTTGAAGGGTCATGAGGACTCGAAACGTCAACTTTTTTCTTCTCCGCCGATGCTGCCAGACCTGCTGAGTTTTTCCAGGTAATTCTGTTTTTGTTTTGGATTTCCAGCATCCGCAGTTTTTTGTTTTTATCTTTGAATGTGTTATGTTTTGTTTTCTTGAAGCTAAAGCTTTCTAATAAACAAACTAACTCTTGATCCAGGAATCTATACAGTTAGCAGTGAAATTGTGCTTAAAATTTTTAACAAATAAATCACCTGGCTTTCTCAATGTTTTTCTTATTGAATTTTGCATCCTGCCAGTTTAAGGGTAGTCCTATTCAATTTATTGACAAGATTCACATTAGTGAAATATTCAAGCCCTTTATTGAAAATATAAGACAGATGCAGTATATTCATTAGTCCAGTAAAATTGGGGAAACCCTTGTCTTTTAAAATAGTGACATTCGTGTGGTGTTGCAACAGTAAATCCAGTTGGCTGATTGCCTGAATGTGCATTTGTTACAGACTTTGACCTTTGCAAAACTAGTTTTACTACTTTGATCACTGCATGCAAATGATAGAGTGAATGCATGTACATGGTCCTTGTGAAGCTATGTGGTGTATTACGGTTGCCAACTTCCTCTGGTTTTGGGGAAGACAATCACAGAATTGTTACAATGCAGAAGGAGGCCATTCAGCCTGTCGTGTCTGCACTGGCTCTCTCAACAATTCACCTATTGCCATTCCCCCCCACCACCTATCTGTAACCTTGCACATTCTTCCTTTTCTGATAACAGTCTGATTCCCTTTTGAATGCCTCTATTGAACTTGCTTCCACTAAACACACTCAGGCAGTGCATTCCAGACTCCAGCCACTTGCTCTGTGAAAAAGCTTTTTGTTGCTATTGCTTCTTTTGCCAATTACTTTGAACCTGTGTCTTCTGGCTCTCGATCCTCTCATGGGTGGGAACAGTTTCTCCTGATCTACTCTGTCCAGACCCCTCATGATTTTGAATGCCTCAGCCTTCTCCAAGGAAAACAGCCCCAATTTCTCCAATCCGTCTTCATAACTGAAGTTCCTCATCCCTGGAACCATTCTTGTGAATCTTTTCTGCACTCTCTCCAATGCCTTCACATCTTTCCTAAAGTGTGGCGCCCAGAATGGGATGCAATACCCCAGATGAGGCAAAACTAGTGTCTTATCCAAGTTCAACAAAACCCTGTTGCTCTTGAACTCTATGCCTTATTAATTAAGCCTAGGATACTGTGTTTTTTTTGAACCGCTCTCTCAACCTGTCCTGCCATCTACAGTGCCTTATGCACATATACACCCAGATCCCTCTGCTCCTGCACCCCCTCCAGAGTTGTATCCTTTATTTTGTGTCTCCATGTTCTTCCTACCAAAATGAAACTGTTCACATTTCTTTGTATTGAACTTCATCTGCCACATGTCTGCTCATTCCCCCAACTTGTCTATGTCCTTTTGAAGTTCTACACTACCCTCCTCACAGTTCACAATGGTTCCAAGTTTTTGCAGTTGTGCCCTGTACACCAAGTTCTAGATCATTAATATATATCAGGAAGAGCAAGGGTCCCAACGCTGACCCCTGGGGAACTCCACCACAAACCTTCCTCCAGTCTGAAAAATATCCATTAACCACTACTCTGTTTCCTGTCACTCAGCCAATTTTCTACCCATGTTGCTACTTTCCCTTTATATGCTCTATAACTTTGCTCACAAGGCTGTTGTGCAGCACTGTATCAAATCAAAAACAGAAAATACCTGGAAAAACTCAGCAGGTGTGGCAGCATCGGCGGAGCAGAACAAAGTTGACATTTCGAGTCCTCATGACCCTTCAACAGAACTAAGTAAAAATAGGAGAGGGGTGAAATATAAGCTGGTTTAAGATGGGGGGGGGGTCGGGGGAGAGAAATGGGGGGGGTTAGTGGTTGTAGGGACAAGCAAGCAGTGATAAGAGCAGATAATCAAAAGATGTCACAGACAAAAGAACAAAGAGGTGTTGAAGGTGGTGATATTATCTAAAAGAATTAAAAAATGTGCTAATTAAGAATGGATGGCAGGACACGCAAGGCACAGATAGCTCTAATGGGGGTGGGGTGAAATAAGACTAAAAGGGCATAAAAGGTATAGATTTAAAAATAATGGAAATAGGTGAGAAAAGAAAAATCAATATAAATTATTGGAAAAAACAAAAGGGAGGGGGAAGAAATGGAAAGGGAGTGGGGATGGAGGAGGGAGTTCAGGATCTAAAGTTGTTGAATTCAATATTCAGTCCGGAAGGCTGTAAAGTGCCTAGTCGGAAGATGAGGTGCTGTTCCTCCAGTTTGCGTTGAGCTTCACTGGAACAATGCAACAAGCTCAAGGACAGACATGTGGGCAAGAGAGCAGGGTGGAGTGTTAAATTAGCAAGCGACAGGGAGGTTTGGGTCATTTTTGCGGACAGACTGCAGGTGTTCTGCAAAGCGGTCGCCCAGTTTGTGTTTGGTCTCTCCAATGTAGAGGAGACCACATTGGGAGCAATGAATGCAGTCGACTACGTTGGGGGAAATGCAAGTGAAATGCTGCTTCACTTGAAAGGAGCGTTTGGGCCCTTGGACGGTGAGGAGAGAAGAAGTGAAGGGGCAGGTGTTGCATCTTTTGCGTGGGCATGGGGAGGTGCCATAGGTGGGATGTAGGGGGTGATGGAGGAGTGGAACAGGGTGTCCCGGAGGGAACGATCCCTATGGAATGCCACCGGGGGGGTGAAGGGAGGATGTGTTTGGTGGTGGCATCATGCTGGAGTTGGCGGAAATGGCGGAGGATGATCCTTTGAATGCAGAGGCTGGTGGGGTGATAAGTGAGGACATGGGGGACCCTATCATGTTTCTGGGAGGGAGGAGAAGGCGTGAGGGCGGATGCGTGGGAGATGGGCCGGACACGGTTGAGGGCCCTGTCAAGGACCGTGGGTGGAAAACCTCGGTTAAGGAAGGAGGAGGACATGTCAGAGGAACTGTTTTTGAAGGTAGCATCATCGGAACAGATGCGCCGGAGGCGAAGGAACGAGAGAATGGGATGGAGTCCTTACAGGAAGTGGGGTGTGAGGAGCTATAGTCGAGGTAGCTGTGGGATTCGGTAGGCTTGTAATGGATATTGGTGGACAGTCTATCACCAGAGATTGAGACAGAGAGGTCAAGGAAGGGAAGGAAAGTGTCAGAGATGGACCATGTAAAAATGATGGAGGGGTGGAGATTGGAAGCAAAATTAATAAATTTTTCCAAGTCCCGACGAGAGCATGAAGCAGCACCAAAGTAATCATCGATGTACCGGAGAAAGAGTTATGGGAGGGGGCTGGAGTAGGACTGGAACCAGGAATGTTCCACATACTGTATCAAATGTTTGGTCCATGCACACCACATCGACAGCATTGCCCTCCTCCACCCTCTCTGTTACCTCTTCAAAAGACTCCTTCAAGTTAGTTGCACACTATTTCCCTTAACAAATTCATGCTGGCTTTCATTATTTAACCCCACATTTGTCCATTTGACTATTAATTTTGTCCCGAACTATTGTTTCTAGAAGTTTCCCCACCACCAAAGTTAAACTGACTGGCCTGTATTTGATTGGTCTATCTTTACACCATTTTTTGAACAAGAGGTAACATTTGCAATTCTCCAGTCTTATGGAACCACTCCTGTGTCTAAGGAAGACTGGAAAATTATGGCCAGCGTCTCTCAATTCCTTTCTCGCTTCCCTCAGTACCCTTGAATGTATCTAATCCAGTCTTGATGGTTTATCAACTTTAGGTATTGGCAACCTATCTAATACCTCCTCCTTATCAACTTTAAATCCTTCTATTGTATTAATTACCTCCTCTTTCACATGGCCTGGGTAGTATCTTCTTCCTTGGTAAAGAATGAAAAATATTTATTAATACCCCAGCTATTCCCCCTGCCTCCACGCATAAATTCCCTTCTTGGTCCCTAATCTGCCCTCCTCCTTTTACCACCCTTTTATCATTTATATGATTATAGAAGACTTTGGAATCCCTTTTTATATTTACTGCCAGTCCCTTTTCATACTCCCTCTTTGCTTCTCTTAATTTGTTTTTTATTTCCCCACTGAACCATCTATATTCAGCCTGGTTTTCCATTGTATTAACCACCTGACATCTGTCATAAGCAAACTTTTTCTTCTTACTCTTTTGTTGTTCAGAGAGCTCTGGATTTGTTTATCCTACCTTTCTCTTTTGGGGAATATATCTTTGCTGCCCTACCTTTCCCTTTTGAGTGAATATACCTTGACTCTGCCTGAACTATCTTCTCTTTGAAGGTAGACCATTGGTCAGCTACTTTTTTTTTCTGCCAACCTTTCATTCCAATATATTTGGCCCAGATCCATTCTTACCCCATTGAAGTTGGCTTTCCCCAGTTAAGTATTCTTTCCCTAGATTGTCCTTTGTTCTTTTCCATGGCCAACCTTAACCTTATGGTAGAATGATCACTGCCCCCTAAATGTTCTCCTCCTGATATTTGATAGATTTGGCCCACCTCATTCCTAAGAATCAGGTCCAGCAGTATCTCCTTTCTCATTGGACTGGAGACATACTGTAGAAAAGCTTCATGAACACACATTAGGAACTCTTTCCCTTCTCTGCCCTTTACATTTCTGCTATCCCAGTCTATGTTTAGATAAATAAAGTCCCCCCATCTCATTTTCCTATTGATCTCTTTTTGCGGGCTGCAAGTGTTAAGAACTATATTAGAATTGAGTATTGTCATATGTGATTTTTGTTTTAACTATACAGAGCTGTTTCCTTAAATTTTATATTTGTTTGACTTTTCTGTTAATGAAAATGACTGCCTTTGTAAGGAGCCGATGATCTCCAGCACACCCATGTTGAAGCCTGACCCACTTTTTATTGAAGTATTAATGGCGTGTGGAATGAGCAGTACTTATAAAAAAAAAAGTTTGGCATCAGATAATTCAAGTTGATTAACTGAATTAAACGGAGGGGACTATATAGAAAAAAAAATGAAAGTTTCAGTGTTGGTTGGCTGGTGGCAGGGGAGGTGATGGTGTGCGTGAGAGAGATGGGGTTAATTCAGTATCTCCAAGCTAGGATACACCTTCTCTGATAAGATTATACGGTAGCTCTTGTGAGACCTTAACCAGGGTTAAGGTATCATGAACTAAAACCTAGACTCTGAGACTGAGCAATGACACAAAGGTAGAAAAGTAAGCTGTGAAGAGGGCATACAGAGGCTACAGAAGAACATAGATAGGTTAGGTGAATGGGCAAAGATCTGGCAAATGGAGTATAATGTGGGAAAATGTGAGGTTGTCCATTTTGGTAGGACAAATAAAACGAAGCATATTATCTAAATGGTGAGAGATTGCAGAACTTTGAGATGCAGAGGGATCTGGGTGTCCTGGTGCATGAATCGCAAAAGGTTAGCATGCAGGTGCAGCAAGTATTTAGCATAGCTAATAGAATGTTATCATTTATTGTGAGGGGAATTGAATATGCATAGGGAGATTATGCTTCAGTTATGCAAGGCATTGGTGAGGCCACATCTGGAATACTGTGTACAGTATTGGTTGTCTTATTTAAAGAAAGATGTAAATTCATTGGGAGCAGTTCAGAGACAGTTCACTAGATTAATAACCTGGGATGGGTGGGTTGTTTTATGAGAAAAAAATGGACAGGTTAGTCTTATATCCGCTCGAGTTTAGAAGAGTAAGAGGCGACTTGATTGAAGCATGTAAGATCCTGAGGGGACTTGACAGGATGGATGTAGAGAGGATGTTTCCTCTTGTGGGAGAATCTAGAACTAGGGGCCTCTGTTTAAAAATAAGGGGTTGCCCATTTAAAACCATATGGTGACTAAGTTCTGAAATCATTATCACCAAAGCACATTAATTGGTTAAGTATTGTTGTTTGTGGAATCCTGCAGTATGCAGATTGGGTGCTGTGACTGCCACAGAACAACAGTGGTGACAATTCGGAAGCATGATGTGAAAGACAAGTATGCAAATACAAATTCTGTCTTTGAATTACGTAAGATTATCCAGGATTTTTACTGGTGCTTCGGGGTGCGATTTTGTCCATTCCTCCATGAAGAATGACGATCAGAGAACTTGGTATTTCCTTTTGAAAGCATTTTGTTGCGCACATGACAAGCTGTGCTGGCTGTGGCTTGGTGTATCACACTCTCCTCTGAGTGAGGAGGTTACAAGTTGAAATCCCACTCCAGAGCCTTGAGCATTTGATTTTAAATTGACCCTTTGATGGAGTGCTGTGCTTTTGGGGGTGCCATCTTTCAGCTGAGGCATTAAACCAAGGCCTTGCCTACCCTCTGAGGGCAGAGAAGTTCTCCAGGTGTCCTAGCCAACAATTTTCCCCAAGCCAACACTTAAAACACATGATTTATTTGCTGTTTACAGGATGTTGTGCATGATTTGGCTTCCACATTTCCTTCATTAAAGCAGCAGCTACACTTCAAAAGTATTTCACCGGTTGTAATGCACATCTTTCTTTTGGAAGTACTCTTCAATCATCCCTCTTGAAATCCTTACTGGCTATTGCTCTCCAGTGACTTTCTCCCCATATCCCCATTTTCCTTTAGTAGCCAGCACATTATGTTTCTTTGCTATCCACGCACGGCCTGCATTACATACAAATGTACGAATTAAGAGGAGTAGGCCATTTGGCCCCTCAAACCTGCTAGCCATTCAATAAGATCATGGCTAAAATGATTGTGGCCTCAACTCTATGTTCTGCCTGCCCCGATAACATTTGCCTCCCTTGTTAGTAAAGAATCTATCACCTTCTGCCTTTAAAACTATAATTGACCCTGACCCCACCACTCTGGGGAAGAGTGTTCCAAAGATTCACGACCCTCAGATAAAAAATTTCTTCTTATCTCTGTCTTAAATAGGAGACCCCTTACTTTTAAACTGTGTCCTCTAGTTCTAGTCTCTCCCACAAAGAGAAACATCCTTCCACCCTGGTAGCAGCCACCCTGCCTGGATGAGTGCAGCTCCCACAACACTAGAAGCTTGACAATGCCCA
The DNA here is from genome assembly GCF_017639515.1 of Carcharodon carcharias. Taxonomy (NCBI): domain Eukaryota; kingdom Metazoa; phylum Chordata; class Chondrichthyes; order Lamniformes; family Lamnidae; genus Carcharodon; species Carcharodon carcharias. The sequence goes on along the minus strand of NC_054473.1, from coordinate 153,860,445 downwards.
GGGCAAAGCAGCCGCTTGATTGGCACCATGTCCACAAACATTCACTCCCTGCACCACCAATGCACAGTAGCAGCAGTGTGTACCATCTACAAGATGCACTGCAGGAATTCACCAAGGCTCCTTCGACAGCATCTTCCAAACCCATGGCCACTAACATCTAGAAAGACACCACCTCCTGGAAGTTCCCCTCCAAGTCACTCACCACCCTGACTTGGAAACATATCGCCGTTCCTTCACTGTCGCTGGATCAAAATCCTGGAACTTCCTTCCAAACAGCACCCGAGGTGTACCTACACCACATGGACTGCATCGGTTCAAGAAGGCAGCTCACCACCACCTTCTCGAGAGCAACTAGGGATGGACAATAAATGTTGGCCCAGCTAGCGAAGTCCACATTCTGTGAATGAATAAAAGAAAACCCTGTCAAGTCCCCTCAGGATCTTATATGTTTCAATAGGATCATAATCTTCTAAACTCCAGTGAATACAGGCCCAGCCTGTGCAACATTTCCTCGTTAGATAACCCCCACATCCCAGATATCAATCGAGCGAACCTTTTCTGAACTGCTTCTAATGCATCTATATCCTTGCTTAAATCAGAAGACCAGAATTGTACACAGTATTCTAGATGTGATCTCATCAATGCCCTGTATTAACTGTAGTGAAACTTTCCTATTTTTATATTTCATTCCCCCTGCAGTAAACAACAACATTCTATTTGCCTTCCTAATCACTCTTTATACCTGCATACTAACTTGTCCTGATTCATGTAGCAGGGGGCACACATCCCTCTACCTCACAGTTCTGCAATCTCTCACCATTTAAATAATATGCTGCTTTTCTATTCTTCCTGCCAAAGTGGACAAGTTTTCCCAAATTATACTGCATCTGCCAAATTTTTGCCCATTCACTTATCTATCTATGTCCCTCTGCAGACTTCTTATGTCTTCTTCACAATTTACTTTCCTACCTATCTTTGTGTCATCAGCAAATTTAGCAACCGTACATTCAATCCTTTCATCCAAGTCATTGATAAACATTGTAAATAGCTGAGGCCCAGCACTGATCCCTGTGGCAGATCACTTGTCACATCTGGCCAACCCAAAAAGACCCATTTATTCCTACTCTCTTCTTCCTTTTTAGCAAATCAATCCTTTATCCATGCTAATATGTTACCCTCGTATTGTGAGCTCTTCTTTTGCTTAATAACCTTTGATGTGGCACCTTGTCAAACACCTTCTGGAAATTTAAGTACAGCACACCCATAGGTTCCCCTTTATCCATGTTGCATGTTACTCCCTCAAAGAACTCCAATAAATCAGGCAAGCGTGATTTCCCTTTCACAAAACTGTGTTGACTCTGCTGGATTACGTTGGGATTTTTGAAGTCCCCACTGCAAGCTCCTTAAATAATAGATTCCAGCAATTTCCCTATGACAGATGTTAAGCTAATTGGGTTGTAGTTTCCTGCTTTTTGTCTCTTTCCTTTTTGAGTGGAAGAGTCACATTCATGATTTTCCAATCTGATGGGACCTTTCCAGAATCTAGGGAATTTTGGAAAATTAAAACCAATGAATTATTAAATTCAACAGCCCCTTCTTTTAAGGCCCTAGGATGGAATTCATCAGGACCTTGGGATATGTCAGCTTTTCGTTCTAATAATTTTCTCAGTACCCTTTCCCTAGTGCTTGTGATTGTAATTGTTTTAAGTTCTTCCCTCTCTTTCACTACCTCCTTCATAATCATTTCTGGGATGTTATTTGTATCTTCCACAAAGAAGACAGATGTAAAATATCAGTTCAATTCATCTGCTATTTCCTTATTTTCCATTATTATTTGCCCATTCTCACTCTCTAGAGGACCAGTGCTCACTTTACTTTTTTCCTTTCTAAATACATGTAGAAAATCTTCCTGTTTTTATATTTCTAGCTAGCTTTCTCTTGTACTCTAATTTCTCCCTGCTTATTTGTTTTTTTAGTCATTCTTTGCTGTACTTTATATTCTGTCCAATCTTCTCACCTGCCACTCATTTTTGCCGAATTATGCACTTTTCCTATCAATTTGATACTATCTTTAACTTCCATGGTTAGCTACAGAGGGTATGTCCTTCCCTTAGCCTTTCTTTCTTACTGGAATGTATCTTTTCTGAGTATTCTGAAATATCTCCTTAAATGTCTGCCACTGCGCCTCTATTGACCTATCCTTTAACCTAATTTCCCAGTTCACTTTCGCCAGCTCTGTCTTCATGCCCTCATAATTGCCCTTATTTAAGTTTAACACACTAGTCTTGGACTCACTGCTATTTCCTGCAACCTGAATGTGAAATTCAGTCACATTGTGATCACTGCTTCTTAGGGGTGCCTTCACTGTGAGACCATTAATTAATCTTGTCTCATTGCACATTACCAGATCTAGTATAGCCTTCTCTCTGGTTGGTGCTAAAATGTGCTGCTCTCAGTTACTGTCCAGAAAACACTCAGCTCATCATCCAGGCTACCTTTGCCAATCTGATTTGTCTTATCTATATGTAGACTAATATCACCCATAATTATCGCCGAAACTTTCTCACGGGCCTCCCTTATTTCTCCTGTATGCCCTGTCTTACAGTGTGGTTACTATTAGGGTGCCTGTAAATCACTCCCATAAGTGACTTCTTACTTTTATTATTTCTTATCTCTACCCAAACTGATTCTACTCTTGATCTCCAGAACTAAGGTTATCTCTCTCTGTACGTACCCATGTCATCCTTAATTAACAGAGCTACCCCTCCATCTTTTCCTAGCTTCCTGCCCTTCCTAAATGTCATGTACCCTTGAATATTCAGGTCTCAGGCTTTGCCATCCTGTAGCCATGTCTCTGTAATGGCTATCAGATCACACAAATTTATGCTATGCTGTCAATTCATCTGTTTTGTTTCAAATATTACATGCACTCAGATACAGAGCCTTTAGTTCTGCCTTTTTCCTTTTTTTGTAACCTCTAACCTTATCTGCTGGTGCACTCTTAGGTTTGTGCACTCTTAGATTTGTACATGCTTTCCTTCCTGCCACACTCTGACCATCATTTCCCTTATTCCTACCCTGATCTTTTGCCTTTTCTTCTCTCCTTAATTTTTCACATCCTCCCAAACTTGATCCCTTGCTCCCACTATTTGGTTTAAAGCCCTAGTTATACGACTTGCCAGAGCACTCGTCCTCAGCATGATGCAGGTGAAGACCATTCTGACATTACAGCTCCCACTTTTACCAGTACTGATGCTAGTGCCCCATGAATTGAAACCCATTTCTCCCACACCAATCTTCGAGCCACGGATTTAACACTGTAATCTGATTTACTCTATACCAATCAGAAACTGAACTGGACTAGCCATATAAATACTGTGCCGACAAGAACAGGTCAGAGGCTAGGAATCTTGTGACGGGTAACCCACCTCCTGACTCCCCAAAGCCTGTCCACCATCTACAAGGCACAAGTCAGGATTGTGATGGAATACTCCCCACTTGCCTGTATGAGTTGCAGCTCCCACAACATTCAAGAAGCTTGGCACTGTCCAGGACAAAGCAGCCTGCCTTTTTGGCACCACATCCACAAAGATTCACTCCCTCCACCACCGATGCACAGTAGCAGCAATGTGTACCATCTAAAAGATGCACTGCAGGAATTCACCAATTTGACAGCACCTTCCAAACCCACGACCACTACCACCTAGTAGGACAAGGGCAACAGGTACATGGGAACACCACCACCTGGAAATTCCCCTCCAAGCCACACACCATTCTGACTTGGACATGTATGTCACTGGGTCAAAATCTTGGAACCCCCTTCCTAACAGCATTGAGGGTGTACCTACACTGCATAGACTGCAGCGGTTCAAGAAGGCAGCTCACCGCCACATTCTCAAGGGCAACTAGGGATGGGCAATAAATGCTAGCCCAGCCATCAAAGCCCACATCCCATGAATGAATTTTTTAAAAATTTGCTTGTGGCTCAGGTAGTAATCCAGAGATTATTACCGTCGAGCTTCTGCTTTTTAATTTAGCTCCTAGCTGCTCCTACTCCCTCAGCAGAATCTTTTTCCTAGTTCTACCTATGATGTTGGTACCAATGTGGACCACGACCACTGGACCCTCCCCCTCCCAATGCAAGCTCTTCTCCAGCCCAGAGCAGATGCACCGGGCTGGCAGCACAGCCACCTGGATTCCCGTTCTCGGATGCAGGGAACTGTGTCAATCCCCCTGACTATTCTGCCCCCAACTACCACTACATTTCTATTACCTCCTCTCCCTACTTGAATTGCTTCCTGTACTGTGGTGTCATGGTCAGTTTGCTCATCTACCCTGCAGCCACCACTTTCATCCATACAGCTTGCAAGAACTTGATAGACAATTGCAAAGATCGAGGCTCCTTCAATTATCGACTCATAGACGTTTGCAGCACAGAAGGAGGCCATTCGGCCCATTGTGTCCACGCCGGTCAACAAAGACCTTACTACACTAATCCCATTTTCCTGGAGGCTATGGCAACTCAAGTGAATATCTAAATACTTCTTAAATGTTACAAGATTTTCTGACTCAATTGCCCTTTCAGGCAGTGAGTTCCAGACTCCCACCACCCTCTGGGTGAAAACATTTCTCCTGAAGTCCTCTCTTAGCCTTCTATCTCTTACCTTAAGTCTATTCCCTCTGGTTATTGACCCCTCTGCTAATGGAAAAAGTGCCTTCCTATCCACCCTATCTATGCCCCTCATAACCTTGTACACCTCTATCAGGTCCCCCCTCAACCTTCGCTGCTGCAAAGAAAACAACCCTAGCCTATCCAATCTTCCCTCATCGCTCAAACCCTCCAGCCCAGGCAGCATCCTGGTAAATCTCCTCTGTACCCTCTCCAGTGCAATCACATTCTTCCTTTAATGTGGTGACCAGAACTGCACGCAGTACTCCAGTTGTGGCCTAACCAGCCTTTTATATAGTTCCAGTATAACTTCCCTGCTCTTGTATTCTATGACTTGGCTAATAAAAGCAAGTATCTCATATGCCTTCTTAACCACCTTATCTACCTGCCCTGCTACTTTCATGGATCTGTGGATATGCTCACCAAGTTCCCTCTGATCTTCAGGACTTTCCAGGGTCCTACCATTCATAGTGTAATCCCTTGTCTTACTAGCCCTCCTCAAGTGCATTACCTCACACTTTTCCAAATTGAATTCCATTTGCCACTGCTCTGCCCACCTGACCAGCCCATTGATATCCTCCTGCAGTTTATGGCTATCCTCCTCACTATTTACCACCCTACCAATTTTGTATCATCTGTGAACTTCTTGATCATACCCCCTACATTTAAGTCCAAATCATTTACGTACATCCCAGTGGAAACAGATTTCCAGCCACAGAAACATCCCTCTACCATCACCCTCTGCTTTCTGCCTGTCAACCAGTTTTGGATCCAATGTGCCACTTTGCCTTGGACCCCATGGGCTCTTACTTTCTTGACCAGTCTGCCATGAAGGACCTTATCAAAAGCTTTGCTAAAGTCCATGTCGACACATCAAATACATTACCTTCATCAACACTCCTGGTTACCTCCTCAAAAAATTCAATCAAATTTGTCAACGACCTTTCCTTAACATCCATGCTGACCCGCCCTGATTAATCTGTGTCCCTACCTTCTGGGTAGGGACTTAACTCACTCACAGTCACACTCTCCTGCCCCTGACCACAGACCAAATCAGAAGTCCCTAGTCTAAGTGTGTGACTGCCTCCTGGCATAAAATGTCCAGATAACTTTGCCGCTTCCTGATGCATTGCAGTGTCCCATGACTCAGACCTGAAGCTCCTCAAGCTGTGGACACTTACTGCGGATGTGTTTGCCCTGGATCACCCCCATGTCCAGGAGTTTCCAAAATCTATAGCTGCAGCACATCACCTGCCCTCTTTATTGTGTGTTAATTAATTTTTTCTTAATTTATAATTAATAAACACTGCTACTCCTAATAACTTTTATTACTGCAGTAAATGTTGCTACAGCTAATAACACATTACAAAAACTAATAAATTACTCAGGTGTTGAAGATAAATGAGCAAAATATTCACTAACCAATCACTTCTTCTGTTTTCCTGTGATGTCGCACCTTTATTTCTCTCAGACCGTGGCCACTCTGCTCTAGCGCCACAGACTGGACTGGACTGGATAGCTGTTCTACGTGTGTTTTTTTTTGGAAAATTATACTTTATTCATAAAATATCTGAAAGAACATTACAAACATTTCTAAATGGCCATCACAAAAAGTGCAGTCATATTCAACTTTTACACATGGATCACGAAATGCTTCAATACAATCAATAAATATTACAGTCATTTCAATATGGTCATTAAAGACAGTCAGACAGGGCAATGATATTGTTATCGACATACATCATGCTGCATTGTGAGGTGTTTCAATGCAATTATAATACATTTAGTGTTCACTACATACATTCATTGTGAGTTGTACAGCCCGAGGGGTCTATACAAGTCCCAGCCCCTCGGTGCACTGTGGCAGAAAGGTCTTAGACAGCGACCTTTCCCGATTGCACCTTTGCAGCGGCTGCCCCAAGCTTTAGTGCGTCCCTCAACACATAGTCTTGGGCCTTGAAATGTGCCAGTCTGCAACACTCGGTCAGGGACAACTCTTTGCACTGGAAGACCAACAAATTTTGGGCAGACCTTAGAGCATCTTTCATCGAGTTGATGATCCTCCAGCTGTAGTTGATGTTTGTCTCGGTGTGTGATGCTGGGAACAGCCCGTGGAGCACAGAGTCCTGTGTCACAGCACTGCTTGGGATGAACCTAGTCAAAAACCACTGCATCTCTCTACAGACCTTCTTTGCAAAGGCACATTCCAAAGGAGGTGAACAACAGTCTCTTCCCCACCACAGCCACCCCAAGGCCAACTTGCAGAGGGGGTGAGAATCTTGGCATGCAGGAAGGATCTGACGGGGAGGGCCTTTCTCACTACCAGCCAAGCTACATCTTGGTGCTTGTTGGAAAGTTCTGGTGATGAGGCATTCTGCCAAATGACTTTGACAGTCGGCTTGGGGAGCAATCTGACAGGACCCACCATCTCCTTTTCCCACAGGCCTCTAGGATGTAACGTGCTGACCGCTGCCTGATGGACTTGTGGTCAAAGGAGTTTCCCTGCATAAATTTTTCCACGAGGGACATATGGTATGGAATTGTCAACTACTTGGAATGTGCCGCAGCAGCGTGGCCAGACCCATCCTTCGCAACACCGGTGACAGGTAGAACCTCAGCATTTGGTGTTTGCGTATCGAGGGTCTACACACAGCTTGATGTGGCCGTGAAGATGAGGGCAATGTTGGGCACGATTTTTTCCCCCTTTATATAGTGGCTTGTACATCATGTCCCTGTGAACATAATCCATTTTTGACCTCCAGATAAAGCGAAAGTTGGCTCTGGTGATCACCATCGCGCAGGAGTGAGGAATGGGCCAGACCTGCACTATGTACAGCAACACTGAGAGTGTCTCACACCTGATGACCAGGTTCTTACCCGCAATGGAGAGGGAGCGTTGCTCCCACATGCCCAGTTTTCTTTCCGCTATAGCCACTCGCTCTTGCCAGTTTGTAACGCATGCCCCGGTCCCTCCGAGCCATATCCCCAGCACCTTCAGGCCATCTGAACAGACAGTGAAGGGGACTTGCCACTGGGTCCTCTTTTCATTCGCTCTTCCTGGTGCTGCTGGCTGCCTCCGGGTCCTCCTTTTGTCTGCCCTTCTAGGTGCTGCTGAATGTCTTCGGGTCCTCTTTTCGCCCACTCTTCTAGGTGGTTACTGCCACTAGGTCCTCTTTTTTTCCTTCCCCTTTTCCATTACATCATCCCTTTAAAAACAAAATTGTCAGTTTCCTCACTGATAGCCTACCTAACTCCTTCACCACTGGCTCTCCAGGAAATCCAGCCTCAATAGTCGATGGCCAACCAGCCTGTAGCATTGATGACATTGTTCTAAAATAAAACTAGACAATTTTAAATGTAGTTTCTTGTTTCTGTAAGCTGTTTATAATCCATAGTAGGAAGCGCTGGTTGATCTGAGTAATGCTGCTGTTATGCCTAGTCACTGTGCACAGAGTGCCCATTTGGCCCAGCTGGTCAATGCCAGCGATTATGCTCCACATGAGCTTCCTCTCATCTCTGTTCATTTAACCCAACAGCATAATCTTCTATTTGTTTCTCCCTCTTGGCTTTCTCTTTAATATATCTATGTTGTTCACCTAATCTACTCCCTGTGATGGTAATGTATTCCATATTCTAGACATTCTCTGGGGAAAGAAGTTTCTCCTAAAGTAAATAAAGCAGGAATTATTGTGAAAAAGAAAATGTATCATGGCTTTACATTTCATTCCCTATACTTCCTGTATTGTGTCCACCCCCTGACCCAGAAAACTTATGAATACACCAAGTGAATTAGCAGCTCAGATTTATAAGTTTATAAAAATTGCTGCTTCGTTTTTCTAAAAAAAAGTCTCATTTTGAAATGCCACACTGATTTTTTTCCAAAATGGAAACATTGGCCTTTCACACTTTTAATATATCTATATGTATCCCTTTCCACATTATTTAGTGTGATTAATAAAAATCCTTAAAGGAGAACTTTTAAACCTGGTAAGCCAGGTTTATTAAGCCATTGTGTTGTATGCTTGCATTTTTAAACATTATGCAATTGCCAATGTGTATGATTTGGTACTTATAGACAATTGCATTAGCAAATGTATTTAAGGATTTTTTTGTTTCTGTTTTGTTACTCAACTTCCATCAGTCTAAATTCACCATAAGGGCAGTACTGTCCACATAACCAAAATATCCATTGAACTTTTTTAAAGACTAGAGGAGGAGTAAACAATTGTTAAATTAGAAAACAAATCTTGACTAACACTGAAATACCATGCCCCCCTAAAAAATAAATGTATACTTTGTACATTTGAATGATGTTATTTTGCAACATTGAATATTTTATTGTCTTCAAAGTGGTTCATCAGTGGTTTTGGACTTAAAAAAACACATATTATTATGGCAGTACATTTATTACTGTAAGCTTTAGGCACAACTTGGAATTTGAAATCTACACTGTAAATCTACAAAGGCTGCATGTGAGTAAAGGCTGTCTGGCTTATAGTACAAGTAACTGTTTCAAACATTCCAAAATTGTACCCATAACTTTTCTTATATTGGTGCAGCATCTGCTTACTCTGCTTGTATAATGTTTAAAAATGCAAGCGTACAACATAATGGCTTAATACCAGGTTTAAAAGCGGAAAGGGATACATAATAGATGTATATGAAAGGTATGAAAGGCCAATGTTTCCATTTTGGAAAATAATCAGGATGGCATTTCAAAATGAGACTTTTTTTTTAAGAAAAACGAAACAGCTATTTTTTTTATAAACTTATAAAACTGAGCTGCTAATTCACTTGGTGTAATAATAAGCTTAAAGCAGAATATTGCAGATGCTGGAAATCTGAAACGAAAACAAAAATTGCTGGAAAAACGCAGCAGGTCTGATAGCATTGGTGGAGAGGAAGACAGAGTTAACGTTTCGAGTCCATATGACTTCATCTGTTCTGATGAAGTCGAAATGTTAACTCTGTCTTCCTCTCCACCAATGCTGTCAGACCTGCTGAGTTTTTCCAGCAGTTGTAATCATAAGTTTTCTAGGTTGGGGGATGGACACAATACAGGAAATGTAGTGAAGAAACTTAAAGCCATGATACATTTTCTTTGTCACAATTCCTGCAGACTTGTTTTATTTTTCTTCTGGAATGCTATCCAGCGTTTCAGTGGTGGAGACTGTGTTCCATTGGTTTATCAAGTCAGTTTTCATAATACTTCACCAAATTTTTAATGCCCTGGCTTTCCCCCCTCCCTTCCACCACCGCGTCCTACCGCCACCATTGAGCATAAAATTTGAGAGCACTTGAAATCATCTTCTAATACTCCCTGCTCTTCGATAAAGATAACTTGACAAGAATTTCCATTAATTGTTTGAATACTGTATATTTTCAAAGTGGATAATGTAAGAATAGTTGGTGCACTGAACCATGTATCTGAGTCTTTTGCACTTCAGTACACATTGTTCAATTTAAAATCACTTCGCCGTTATTTCACCCTTATTCATTGTTGCCCACCTAAATGTGCATTTTGTGCTATTGTTTTAAAAGAGAAAAATTATAGAATATAAAAATAGGTATTTTGATGTTTTTCTCCATTTTAGTCAATCAATTCTAATCCTTCCCTTTGCACATGTATTCTTTAATATTATTTTCAAACAACTAATTCCCTTTTAAGATTTTGTGGACTTTCCTTCAACAAGGCATGAAGAAAATTCTTTGTATTCAACCACTAAGAATTTTTCTCTAATCTCTCTTTCAATTCTTTTTATGATTATTTTAAGTTGTGCCCTCGTTGGCATTGTTTTGACCAATGGAAACAAGAACAATATTTATGTCATTAAATACAGATGAGGAAGGCCATCCATCCAGAAAAAAATAATTCCTCAATTTGCCTTCTAGCTGTAAAATAATTCTAGGGATTCTACCCTTCTAACTCCATCCAGAAATAATTTCTCTGTGTTCTTCACTCTTTGTGTGAAAAACTAACTATGTCTGCTAGCAGTTTGAATCACATCCACTGCATTTTGAAAATTGGTAACAACTTCATAAATTCAGATGAGGAAGATGTTATGCTCAATTGTGTTGGTAGGGAGGAGGTGGGTGGTGGTGGAAGGGGGAGGAGAAAGTGGCATTAAAAATATGATGAAGTATTACCAAAATTGACTTGATTGACCAGCTCAATAATTGTGTGTTGCCATGAAATTGTGGTTAGTTTTGGTTTCAACATGTTTTGTGGAACCTTTAGGCTCCAGTCATTGCTCACTTTATTGTGTGTTAACCTCTGACCTACAGTAATCCTAATAAAACCTGAATTGTAAATCAACCACCAACTTCAACTTACAATATTTGTATTGTAGACAGTCTGGCACCGAAGTACAAAAGAACATTGTCAGCCCACATTTGTCTAAACATGTCTTTCAGTTTCATACAGCAACAACTTCAAATATGACTTGCAGCCAGCACACAGTTTGAGCTAGATGAAGATCAAGTTGATGTAACGGCAGCTCTCCAGTCATGAACCAGCAGCATGATAGCCATAAACTGGACAAAGAGCAGTATTAATCTTTGACATGATCGGGACTTATTCTGGTATGTTCAGTGATAGAAATGTAACACGTACAGATGTTTCATTAAATTCATCTTGCTTACAGATAATATAGGAAAGTTGCAGGTTTCATCCACAAACTTTTGTGTTTAATGTAATGGTGAATCACAGTTGAACTTGTGCTTTCATGGGCTGTTCCAGGTGTCAACATTAACTCAGGAAACTTTGACAGGAAATAGAAACTGTGTGTAATGCTTTTCTGTTGTTGTTTTATCCCAATTTTAAACAGTTACTGAATGCTCAGGGTAAGGGTGCTTGAAGTTCCGTAACCCACAAGGCTACGGACCATGGGCTGGAAAGTGAGATTAGGCTGGATGGCGAATTGTCGGACGTTGTAGACACAATGGGGAAAATGGTCTCCTTCAATGTTGTAAATTTCAGTGATAGGTGTAAAACACTCTGTGTTCCTCATGATAGCTGAATTAAGAGCCAGCAAGTCTTTTAACATTGAACTCAGAGACTTGCACATTTTCATGAATTTTCAGTAGTGAAATTGAAAAGTAGGTGAATATGAACTGTAGTGGTGCAATTTGCTATCATGGTGCCTAAGATCAATAGTGGCTGGATATCTGTAATTGGAAGCTGGTCTTTTTTTTGCAGTGGTGGCTATGGGGGTAGGATAAATATAGTATATTGTTGCTCTACCTCAGTCTCTAAATTATGTTACTCATCATTCTCCAGTTTAAGAGGAGTGGACAGTTGTCTTGCTCCAGGCTTCTGCTCATCCCAGTTATACCAGCTCCTGGCAGATGCAGTGGAGTTACCTTGGTTTAAAAGCTAATTCGTCTGGCCACTGCAGGAAATTGTTTCTGCTGGGTGCTTCACTGACCGCCTATGTTAGATCAAAAACTCATTTTGCGGCCACTGAGGGGTGCAATTTCTGTCTTATCACCCTGTGGTGCAGTGGGTTGGTATGCCAACCATACAGTTTCCAAAAATAAATATGCAATTAAAATTTTCTGTACCTAGGTTACAACCTTTTATGTTGAAATGTTCATTCGCCAAATTTAGCTGAAACTTATAATTTTGCTCTTGACAACTTTTGTTTCCAGAAAAGGTGCCAGTAATTGTCCCCTAATTAGCAGATTAGTTTCAAAATTAAAACCTAAATAAATTGTAGAATATTTCATCCTCCCTGAGAAGTGGAAAGGGTAGGGGGAGAGGTGGGGGGCAGGGGTAGTGTTATTTCTCTTTGTATTCCAATCTAACTTTTGCTCCCTGCCCAGTGGTTTAGATGGGCAGAAGTGAGCAGGTACCTTTCTTTTCTTTCCATCTTTTTGCCACTGCCTCCCATTAGGAATGACTGCACTTTCCTGGCTGTCATTTGTTAAATGTCTGTCTATCTATCTGTGGTTGTCACCCTCACCTTATTTATCCCCACCTCCTATGTTTTCCTTTTGTGGGAGCAATGGAATTGAGAGTATTTTTTGCCTCTGGCTCTTTTTGCGTCTAATTCTTTTTAGATGGGGGCAGGTTTTGAAAAGTGGTAAAGTTTCAATTCTGCTACTGGAAATAGTAGACTTACTATGAAGTGCTTTGTTGAATATGTCCAAAGCAATTAGGAAACTGAAATTTAAAAGAAATACGTGCATGTTTGGTTATTCTAGAAGTTTGGTAAGCTGTTACCATGAACAAATTACAAGAATTCTTTGCATAACTATTACAAGACTGAAGCGTGGGTGATACTTGGTGTCTGTGACTCGGTCAGAAATTACTGTATTTTGGAGTGCAGACATTGGGATTATTAATGAAATTGAAGTGCTTTTTCAGCCTTACTTTTGTTGTAGATATCAGTTCCAGTTGGTTGGGAATTTCATGACAGGGAACATACTGTAGGTTACAAGGGCAGTGAATGACACAGCTTACTGTGCAGATGAAATATTGGACTGTCAGCAGGATATATGGTCATTGCTGCTTCATACAGTGCCGAGCTGCTGAAAAACGTGTAAAATCAAAAGTTTAGAATTCTTTAATGTTTGGATTCAGTGAGATGAGGCAAATGTGCTATGTATGGTTGTAGAGACCAGAGGTTCTTTAGTGTTTCACTTGAAATTTTTTATCCTTCTGTTAGGATTTAATGCTTTGCAAAATAAAGTAACAACATTCAGCAGATTGTGCAAATGACCTATGGATTTATAATCCATTTTGATGTTACCAGTACAAGGACTAATGAGTATTTTAATTAATTAACTCTTCAGAGCACGTTGTGATTTATGTTGTGTTTTGATTGCTGATGACGCTGCATAAAACATCCGTATTTGAACTTCATAATTAGTGCTAACTAGCAAAATTGTTCTTTGTTTAGGATTAATTATTCTGGTTAACAGTATTGAGGGTTGAATATCTGTTCAGGTCACTACATGCCAGGGAAAGCTGTTGAGCAACTGATATCTATGTTAATTAAAAGTATATTAGATTTTTATGTATTAATCAAATGGATCGAGTGAAACCTCAGCTTTAAAAGCATTGATATGCTTTTCAGTACCAATTAAGGTAACAGTGAGTCATATTTAGGCTAATTTGCTGAATAAGCGGTGACTGATTAATAAGACCATAAGATATAGGAGCAGAAGTACTTTTTTGCTTTTTTCCCATAACCTTTTATTCCCTTTCTGATTAAAAATTTGTTTATCTCAGCCTTGAATATACTTAATGACCCAGCCTCTACAGCCCTCTGCGCTAAAGAATTCCACAGATTCACTACCCTCTGAGAGAAGAAATTCCTCCTCATCTCTGTCTTAAATGGGTGACCCCTTACTCTGAGATTATGCCCTCTGGTCCTAGATTCTCCCAAAAGGGGAAACAACCTCTCAGATATTTTCTGCTTCTTGATTTTTCTCCTTAATAAGGGGAAACACAAATGTACTCTTCCGTTACCACAAATTATTAATTTGAGTATCTCGTGTTTGGGGAAATCACAGGCTTCAGTTCATCCTGGGAAAAGCACCTTCCTGCTCATAATCCCTCACCTATCCTGGCCCAGTGTCCTGTCTTCCTGAAAGTGGTGTCATATACTAGAGTATGATACACCACAGATAACAACACTCTGGGCATCTGACTCAAACGATCATTTTGTAAATCAAGACAGAGTGTTTTCGGGTTGTTCAGGCATGGTGAGGCTGTTTCTGGCCACTATCAAGAGACCACCCTGAAAAACTTCCCTCCATCCTCCCCTTCTGTCACTAACCTGTATACACTAAAGTCAGTTGATTGGCTCTGACCTAGATGAGATCAGCCAGCAAGGCATGGCTGTAGGATAGAATCTTAAATAGCCTTGGCTCAGATAGTTAAGTGCAGCACCAATGCTGAGTCATTGAAGATACTACATTTTCCATGTTGTCGTGTGTTAGCCAACTTTGAGCAAGCAGTGCAGTTGTTTGCTACAAATGATTGGCTAATCGACTAAAGTTGTATACATTTCAAAGGTGTTAACTGTCTTGTGTTAAACAGATACTATATGAAAGTATTCTCTTTTAAGGTGCTTTTTTAATGTATGTCAACAAAAATGGCTCTTTATAGTTAAGTTACAATATAGCTTGCACAGCATTTCGTTTTGAATGGAGGGTTAAATGATTTCCATTTCTGTTGTATTCTCCAATTTTAACAAGCCTTTGAAGTTGCATTGAAACTGCTCAAATCATAATTCCTGGTCTCCATATCATAATGAAGATACAGAACCACTGGAGGAAGAAGCAAAAAAGATTTACCAGAATTGAGAGGTTATACCATCAGGAAGAATTGAAGAAGTTGGCCTCTTCTCTAGAAAGTGGCAGTGTGAGGGGTAATTTTACAGATGCCTTTTAAGATTATGAAAATGTTTGATAAAGTAGAAATCGAAAAGAAGCTTCCATTTGTGTGGGTGGTAGGAGAGGCCAGAACTAGGTGCCTTAAATATAAAATAGTCACTAAAAAATCCCACTGGGAATTCAGGAGACACCTCTTTGTTTAGAGAGTGATTAGAATGCGAAGCTTGCTATCACAAGAAGAAGTACTTGAGGTGAATACCAGAGATGCGTTTAAGGGGAATCTAGATAGAAGGTTAGGTTGATGGGGTTAAATAAAAGGGGGTGGTGGGGGTGGGGGGATGCTCGTGTAGAGCATTAACACCGACTGAACTTGTTCAGAAAGAATGGCCTGTTTCTGTACTGCTAAATTATTTTTTTTTTATAATGCGTGGTGTAATTCTGAGCTAAGAAGACCGGAATGTTTGTTTTTGGTTTGATTCCCAGTTTGTGCTTAAGTAGCTGAGCACAGCTGAAGTGGCATTTAGAGTGCAGCTGGACAAGGGAGAAGAAATAAAAATAAAAACAGAATTACCTGGAAAAACTCAGCAGTCTGGAAGTATCGGCGGAGAAGAAAAGAGTTGATGTTTCGAGTCCTCAAGGTCAACTCTTTTCTTCTCCACCGATGCTGCCAGACCTTCTGAGTTTTTCCAGGTAATTCTGTTTTTATTTTGGATTTCCAGCATCTGCAGTTTTTTGTTTTTATAAGGGAGAAGAAAGGATGTGTAAAATTCCAGCACTAATGCTTCTGATAACATTCCAGTAATCTGGTCCTGAAAAGTTCATATGCACAGGAAAACAAGAGAATTTTGGTGGAATTTGGTTAAATAAACCATGGCACTCATTACCCAGAGCTTTTGAGTCAAACTGCAGCATATCCTCGCCTCGGTGAAAAGTAAATGGAAAAAATGAGAGAGAAGCCATATGTACTTCATTTTGTGTTTCCAATGTAAAAGTAAATCACAATGAAACATTTTTCCATTTTCAAGAGTAAACAGCTTTAATATTAGATTGTAAAGATCATGACTAATCTTTAACTCACTTCCAATCCCTTGATTCAAATTTCAAAATTCATCTATCTCAGCCTTGAATATACTTGACTACTGAGCATCCACAGCCTTCGAAGTGGCACCACGATAAATTTCAAAGAATCATAACCCTCTGAGTGACCATAAGACCATAGGATGTAGGAGCAGAAGTAGGCCATTCGGCCCATCGAGTCTTCTGCCATTCAATGAGATCACGGCTGATCTGATAATCCTCAACTCCACTTTCCTGCCTTTTCCCCATAACCCTTGATTCCCTTACTGATTAAAAATGTGTCTATCTCCGCCTTGTATATACTTAACGACCCAGCTTCTACAGCCCCCTGTGGTAAAGAATTCCAGATTGATTACCTTCTGAAAGAAGAAATTCCTCCTCCTCTGTTTTAAATGGGTGACCCATTTCTCTTAAATTATGCCCTCTGGTCCCAGACTCTCCCACAACCTCTCAGCAACTACCCTATCAAGCCCCCTAAGAATCTTATATGTTTCAACAAAGCTGCCTCTCATTCTTCTAAACTCCAATGAGTACAGGCCCAACCTACTCAATCTCTCCTCATAAGAAAATCCCTCCATACCCGGAATCGACCTAGTGAACCTTCTCTGGTCTGCCTCCAATGCCAGTATATGTTTCCTTAGATAAGGGGACCAAAACTATTCACAGTATTCTACGTGCCTTTAGAGTTTTAGCAAGACTTCCCTATTTTTATACTCCATTCTCTTTGAAATAAACGTCAACATTCCATTTGCCTTCCCTATTACCTTTTGAACCTGTATGTTGGCTTTTTAGGATTCATGCACAAGAACTCCCAAGTCTATCTGTGCTGCAGCCTTCTGCAGCCTTTATCCATTTAAATAATATTCAGCTCCTCTTCTTCCTGCCAAAGTGCATAACCTCACATTTTCCCACATTAAATACCATCTGCCACTTTTTCGCCCATTCACTTAACCTGTCTATATCCCTCTGTGGGCTCCTTGTGTCATCCTCACCACTTGCCTTTGCACCTATTTTTGTATTATCCAGAAATTTGGCGATAGTACATTCACTTCCCTCATCTAGGTCACTAATATATATTGTAAATAGTTGAGGCCCCAGCACTGATCTCTGTGGCACTCCACTAGTTATAGGTTGCCATCCTGAAAATGCCCCTCTTATCCCAGCTCTCTGTCTTCTATTAGTTAACCAATCCTCTATCCATGCTAATATACTACCTCCAACCCCCTGGGTCCTTATTAAGCAGCTTTACGTGCGGTACCTTATTGAAGGTCTTTTGGAAATCCGAATATATTACATCTATTGGTTCCCCTTTATCTGTCCTGCTAGTTACCTCCTCAAAGAGTTCTAATAAATTTGCCAGACATGATTTCCCCTTCATGAAGCCTAGCTGACTCTGCTTGATTAGTTTATGTAATTCTAAATGCTCTGTTATTACATCCTTTATAATAGACTCTAATATTTTCCCAATGACAGACGTTAGGCTAACTGGCCTATAATTACCTGTTTTTTGTCTCCCTCCCTTTTTGAATAAGGGTATTACATTGGCGGTTTTCCAATCCTCTGGGACTTTTACAAAATCTAAGGATTCTTAGTAGATGCAGTGGTAGTGATCTTCCATCTCTGTAGTTACTTCCTTTAATATCCTAGGATGCATCCTATCAGGTCCAGGGGACTTATCGGCCTTTAACCCTAGTTTCCCTAGTACTTTTTCTCTAGTGATAGTTATTGTATTTATCTCCTCCCTATCCTTTTGCCCCTTGATTATTTAGTTCTGGAATGCTATTAGTGTCTTCTGCCCTGAAGACTGAAGCAAAGTATTTATTCAACTCCCCTCTCATTTCCTGGTTCCCCATTATTATTTCCCTAGCCTCATTTTGCAAGGGGCCTATTTTCAGTTGAGCCTCTCTTCCTTTTTATATATTTAAAGAAGATCTTACTGTCCATTTTTATAGTACTTGCTAGCCTACCCTCAAAGTTTATTTTCTCCCTCTTTATTTTTTTTGTCATCTTTTGTTGGTTTTTAAAACTTTCCCAATCGTCTGGCTTACCACTAATCTTTGCCACATTGTATGTCTTTTCTTTTAATTTGATACTATCCTTAACTTTCTTGGTTAACCATGGTTGGTTTATCCCCTTCCTAGAATCCTTCTTCCTCACTGGGATATACCTTTGTTGTGAGTCAAGAACTATTTTCTTAAACGTCTGCCATTGTTCCTCATCTCAGTCTTAGATGATCAACCCCTTATCTTGAGAACCCCTTCTAGACCCTCCAGCCAGGGCAAACAATCTATTAGAGTCTACCCTGTCAAGCCCCCTGACAGGGTACTGGTACTGACCTGAGAAGTTTCAATGAGATTACCTCTCATTCCTCTAAACTCCAGAGAATATAGGTTCTTTGTTGCAGAGAGATGTTTTATTTTTGTTTTAAAAACCAATACCACTTGTACTGAGTATAATTCTAGTTCTTCATTAACAGTACTAAGACTTTCTTTATGAAGATAAATGATCCCTCCTCGTCCTTCACGACCTGTTTGCAACCTTTGACTCAGTTGAACACACTATTTTCTTCCAATGCCTCTGCACTGCTGTCTAGCTAAGTGGCACTTAACTTGTTTGGTTCCATTCTTAGTAATATAATCATAACCAGAGCATCACTGGCAATGGCTTCTTGTCCTGCTCGTGCATCATTCCCCCGTCCCACAGGGACCTCTCCTTGGCTCCCTCTTATTTCTCATCTATTTGCTGTCCCTCTGCGATATCATCTGAAAGCATAGCGTTAGTTTTCACATGTATGCTGATGATATCCTGCTCTATCTCACCATCACCCCTCTTGTCTCCTCCACTGTCTCTAAACTGTCAGGCTGCTTATCTGACATCCAATACTGGACAAGCAGTAATTTCCTTGAACTAAATATTGGGAAGACTGAAATCAATGTCTTCAGCTCCTGCTCTAAACTCTGTTCCCTAGCAAGTGACTCTCTCCCTGGCAATTGTCTGAGATTAAGCCAAATTGTTCTCAACCATGGTGTCATATTTGACCCTGAGGTGAGCTTCTGATCACATATCTATGCTATCACTAAGGCCATTTTTTTCCACCTCAGTAGCATTGCCTAACTTTGCTCTTGGTTCAGTTCATCTGCTGCTGAAACCGTCATTCATGCCTTTGTTACCTCCTAGAAATAACTATTCCAACACACTCCTCACTGCTCTCCCACATTCTATCCTCCTTAAATTTGAGTTCATCCAAAACCCTGTGGCCCGTGCCCTTACTGGCACCAAGTCCCATCACCAATTGCCTCTGCGTTCATTGATCTAGATTGGCTCCTAGTAAAGCAACGCCTTGAACTTAAAATTTGCATCCTTATTTTCAAAACCCTTTGTGGCCTTGTTCCTCCCTATCTCTGCAATTTCCTCCAGCCCCACAACCTTTTGAGATATTTACGTTCTGTAATCATCTAATTCTGGGCCCTTCAGCATCCCCTACTATAATTGCCCAGCTATTGGTGACACTGGCTTCAGTCTTCTAGGCCCTGATCTCTGGAATTCCCTCAAACTCTCTATCTCTCTTTCCTCCTTTAGGGCATTCCTCAAAAGCTACCGCTTCGACCAAGCTTTTGGTCGTCTGACCTAATATCACTTTATGTGTCTTTGGTGTCTAATTTTACTTCATAATGTGCTTGCAAAGCACCTTGCGACATTTTATTATGTTAAAAGTGCTGTATAAATGTAAGTTATTGTCCTACCTGCCAATTTCAAACACACTCCCTATGGCTTCAGGTATGAATAATGCTAACTGTGTACTAACTTCCAATGTTGTGTTGATGACAAGTATGCAGTGGTAGCCTGAACATTGGCAACAAGATGTGGAGGGACCCTATGGGACTTGTTCAGGAGCACAACAGTGGCCAGGAAGAGAAATCTTTATGCATCAGATTTTTCTGTCACCTTGCAATGTACATTGAGACTCCAATGCACCATAGCCCTTTATAGTAATGTTTCGGTGAACAGCAGAATATTACTGAACCGGCAGATTTAGTGGTATTTAATTACGCTGATTTGCTTTGAAGTTTTACAGTTCTCCGGTTGAACTGATTCTTTCCTCCTGCCTTTTAAATTTTATTCTACTATTTGCTTATTTTGTATATTGCACCATTCCTGGGAACTTTGCTACTGCCTGATTTTTATAATAGACCAATTGAATTCGAAATCCACTCATTGGAGATAAACATGAGGTAATAGAATTTTTTAGTCATGTTGCACATTGAATAGATTAATTAAATCTTTTTAAATGTTACTTTGGTCTTTGTCTACAGGTGTATTTTTTGACTCTGGGGAGACAATAGAATTGTGGTAATGTCACTGCAATAGTAATCCAGAGGCCCAAGTTTGTGCTTTGGGGCCTTAGGTTTAAATTCCACCACAGCAGTTGGTGTAATTTAAATTTAATTCATAAATCTGGAATATAAAGCCAGTCTCAGTAATGGTGACCATAAAACTATCATCACTTGTTGTAAAAATCCATCTAGTTCACAAATGTCCCTTAGGGAAGGAAATCCTCCTCCCTTACCTGATCTGGCCTACATGTTACTCGAGAACCACAACAATGTGGTTGACTCTTAACTGCCCTCTGAAATTGCCTAGCAAGCCACTCAGTTCAAGGGCAGTTAGGGATGGCAACAAATGCAGGCCTTGCCAGTGATGCCCACATCCCATGAAAGAAAAAAAAACCCTCATTTGGGCATTTTGTTAAGAAAGGAGCTGGCTAACATAAATCAGGGTGGCACAGTCAGATTTCCGATGCTTCTGAGCTTTGTCTTGTCATTCGTATTTGACAGCATGAATTGGTGAGGACTTCAAATATGGAATGGATATTCTTGATACTTGCATCTATATAATACTGAACTTGGTTGCTCTAAAAGTGGAATGTTGGCAAGCAAAGCAAGATTTATATTTTAGAGCTCTTAATTGATGCAGCATATGACTTGAGGTTGCTTGATGTAAACTTAACTTCCACATTTTATTATATCCATCTCTTGATGAGTTCACATTGAGAAAAATATTTACTGTAAACTTGAGAGATTTCTGAGTAATATTATGCCTGTTATTGAGATTTTTATGCAGTGACTTAATTTTTCTAATTATCTTCACCTTGAAACCAAGCTCGTTCTTGTGTTATTTTTTATTGTGCTAGTCCCTGCTGCAGAGCTGTCCTCAAGTGTACACCTCAGTACATCCATCACTGACAGCCTGAATTCACAACAGCAGGGAGTCAGTCCATCCTGCCAGTGTGCCTGCCAGCGGAGCCTCTGTCAGAACAACAAGTCATATAGGAGGCATCATATACAGTACCACACTTTCCATCAGCATCACCACATTTCCTGTTTTCAAGAGTTACTTGATCATAATTCTGGGTTATCACGGTTCTGTTTCCAAATCTAACTCCTTGGTGGAAATGGAGCTGTAAAAATGGTTCTGTTGAGAGGCATTGTTAAATGATAACCTTATTATGGTGCTTTTGAGGTAATATGTATGTAACTTTCTTGATGCTGTGCTTTCTTGAGTACTGCTTCCTTAGAAGAGAATGGAACACAGCTTTTAAAAAAAATTCTTTTCACAGGATGTGGATATCTCTGGCTAGGCCAGCATTTATTGCCCATCACTAATCGCCCTTGAGGAGATGGTGGTGAGCTGCCTTCTTGAACTGCTGTAGTCCATGTGGTGTAGGTACACCCACAGTGCTGTTCAGAAGGGAGCTCCAAGATTTTGACGCAGTGACAGTGAAGGAGCAGTGATATAGTTCAAAGTTAGGGTGGTGTGTGGCTTGGAGAGGGGACCTTGTGGGTGGAGCTGTTCCCATGCATCTGCTGCCCCTGGCCCTTATAGGTGGTAGAGGTCATGAGTTTGGAAGGTGCTATCAAAGGACGTTGGTGAGTTGCTGCAGTGCAACTTGTAGGCGGTGTATACTGCTGCTTCTGTGTGTCAGTGGTGGAGGGACTAAATGTTTAAGATGGTGGGTGGGATGCCAATCAAGTGGGCTGTCTTGTCTTGGATGGTGTCGAGCTTTTTGAGCGTTGTTGGAGCTGCACTCATCCGGGCAAGTGGAGGGTATTTCAACACACTCCTGAATTGTGCCTTGTGGATTGTGGACAGGCTTTGGGGAGTCAGGAGGTGAGTTACTCACCGCAGAATTCCCAGCCTCTGATCTTTGTAGCTACAGTATTTATATGGCTAGCCCAGTTCAGTTCCTAGTGAATAGTAACCTCCAGGATGTTGATAGTGGGGGGATTCAGTGATGGTAATGCCAATGAACATCAAGGGGCAGTGATTGGATTCTCTTTTATTGGATTCTCCGTTGTTCTTGAACCACTGGAGCCATTGTGCTGCAGGTACGCCACAGTGCTGTTAAGGTAGGGCGTTCCATTGTCATGGGGTGGTGGTTGGATTTTCTCTTGTTGGAAATGGTCATTTCTGGCATTTTTTGGG
This sequence comes from Carcharodon carcharias, assembly GCF_017639515.1. Taxonomy (NCBI): domain Eukaryota; kingdom Metazoa; phylum Chordata; class Chondrichthyes; order Lamniformes; family Lamnidae; genus Carcharodon; species Carcharodon carcharias. Next base: position 153,837,872 of record NC_054473.1, on the reverse strand, counting down.
CGCAAATGTTATATGTCACTTATCAGTCCATGCTGTCCAGGTCTTGTTGCATATGGATAAGGACTGTTTCAGTATCTGAGGAGTCACAAATGGTGCTGAACATTGTGCAAACATCAGCGAGCATCGTCACTTCTGACCTTGGAGGGAAGGGCATTAATGAAAATAGTTGAGCCTAGGACGTCACTCTGAGGAACTCCTGTGGTGGTGTCCTGGGACTGAGATGATTGATCCAACAACCCCATCCATCTTCCTTTGTGCTAAGTATGACTCCAACCAGTCATATCCATATTTCCATTGACTCCAGTTTTGCTAGGGCTGCTTGATGCCATAATTGGTCAAATGATGCCTTGCTGTCAAGGACTGTCACCATACTTATTGAGCTCAGCCCTTTTGTTCATGTTTGGACCAAGGCTGTAAGGAGGTCAGGAGCTGAGCAGCCATGGCAGAGCCAAAACAGTGTGTCAGTGAGCAGGCTAATGCTGAGTAAGTGCAGCTTGATAGCATTATTGATGACACCTTCCATCACTTTGCTGATGATCAAGAGTAGGCTGATGGGACAGTAACGTCTGGGTAGGATTTGTCCTGCTTTTTGTTGGCAGGTTGTACCCAGGCAATTTTCCACATTGCCAGGTAGATGTCAGTGTTGTAGCTATACTGCAACAGTTTGCCTAGAGGCGCAGCTAGTTCAGGAGCATAAGTCTTCAGTACTATTGCTATGATGTTGTCCGGGCTGTCATGAGGCTATGCCCCTTTAATTTTGAAAATGTAATTTTCAAACTTTTAACTGACTGGAAATTTTGCAATTTTGCAAATGAGACAGAGCAAACTACTTAAAAATGCAAGGCCACCTTTGAAGGTGAAGGTGAAAAACAAACAAGTCACGCTCAGGGGAGTGCAAAGAGAGAGACATTTCCTGTAATTCGGAGACCCATCGAAACTCATCACTGTCTAAGGAAGAAACATTAAAATGCAAAGTGTTGGATTTGAAACAATGATTGCAACAGACAGACCCACCCAAAACCCCTTGGAAATATACAGTGTGTGAGGTATAACAGGCCAGGCTGGGGCCACTGCAGAGAGATTGCAATTAATTGCCAACCAGCATTCACAACTGAATGTGGCAAGACTGCAAAACTTCAATCAGATTCATTGGGCATGAGTACTTGAGCTAGCTGAAGTGAACTGGGATACTAGGCTTGAGGATAGATCAATAGAGGAACAGTGGGAGACGTTTAAATGGATATTTCAGAATATTCAGAATAAGTATATTCCTTCTAGAAAGAAATATTCTAAGGGGAGGAGCCATCATCTTTGGTTAACTAAAGAAGTTAAGGAAATCATCAAATTTAAGGAAAAATCATATAACTGGGCAAAGGTGAGTGACAGGTCAGATGATTGATCAGAATATAAAGAATGGCAGAGAAGGTTAATCAGGAGAAAGAAATTAGGGTATGGGAGGAAGCTAGCTAGAAATGTAAAAAGGGATAGCAAGAGCTTCTTCAGGTATTTAATAAGGAAAAATGTAAAGTGATTGTTGGTCCTCTAGAAAGTGAGAATGGGGAGTTAATAGTAGATAATAAGGAAATGGCAGATGAAATGAACAAATATTTTGCTTGTCTTCATGACAGAAGATACAAAAAACATTCCAGTAATAGCCAAAAATCAAGAGGTGGAAGGGAGAGGGGGGTCTTGGTGAAATTACAATCATGAGGGAAGCCTTACTGAGCAAACTGTTGGAGCTGCAGGTGGACAAGTCTCTGGGCCCTGATGGACTTCATCCTAGGGTCTTAAACGAGGTGGCTAGCGAGGTTGTGGACGGTTTGATGTTAATTTCCCAAAAATCGCTAGACTCTGGAAAAGTTACAGCAGACTGGAAAGTAGCAAATATAACCCTTTGACTCAAGAAGGGAAGGAGGCAGAAAACAGGAACCTATGGGCCAGTTAGCCTGATGTATTTCATGGGGAAGGTGTTAGAATTGATCATTAGGAGGTTATAGCTGGGAACTTAGAAAAACTCAAGGTAATTGGGAAGAGTTAGCATGGTCTTGTGAAAGGGAAATCATTTTTAACCAATTTATTGGATTCCTTTGAAGGAGTAACTTGCATCATGAATAAAGGGGAGCCTGTAAGATGTACTGTGCTTGAATTTCCAGAAGGCATTTGACAAGATGCCACATCAAAGGTTATTGCGGAAAATAAAAGCTCATGATGTAGTGGGGGGTAACGCATTAGCATGGATAGAAGATTGGCTGGCTGGGAGAAAACAGAGAATGCATAAATGGGTCATTTGCTGATTAGCAGGATGTAACGAGCGGAGTCCCGCAGCCGTCTGCGCTGGGGCCTCAACTTTTTACAATTTATATTAATGACTTAGATGAGGGCAGTGAAGGCATGGTAGCTAAATTTGTAGATGACATAAAGTTTGGTAGGAAAGTATGTTGCGAAGAGGACATGAGGTTGCAAGCAGATATAGATAGGTTGAATGAGTGGGCAAAAATCTGGCAGATGGTGTACAATAGGGAAAATGTGAAGTTGTTCACTGGCAGGAAGAATAAAAAGCAGAGTGTTACTTAAACGAAGAATGGCTGCAGAATTCTGAGATGTAGAGGCATCAACGTGTTCTCATGCATGAGTCACAAAAAGTTAGTATGCAGGTACAACAAGTAATTAAGGCTAATGGAATGCTATCCTTCATTATGAGAGGAATTGAACATAAAAGTAAGGATATTATGCTTTAGTCCTACAGGGAATTGGTGGAACCACATTTCGAATACTGTGCAGTTTTGGTCCCCTTATTTAATGAAGGATGTTAATGTATTAGAGGTGGTGCAGAGGGAGGATTACTAAATTGATACCTGGAATGAGGCCAGGGAATCGAAGCTTATCGGGGGTGGATGGCTGTCTTATGAGGAAAGGTTAGACAGACTGGGCTTGTTTCCACTGGAGTTTAGAAGAGTGACGGGTGACTTGATTGAAATATAAAGATCCTGAATGGTCTTGACAAGGTGGATGCAGAAATGATGTTTCCTCTTGTGGGTGAGTCCAGAACTAGGGGGGGCACTGTTTTAAAATTAGGGGTCGCCTTTTAAGACAGAGATAAGGTGAATTTTTTTTCTGAGGGTTGTGCGATTTTGGAACTCTCTGCCTCAGAAGGTGCTGGAGGCGGGGTCATTGATTATCTTTAAGAGGAAGGTAGATACATTCTTGTTAGGCCAGGGAATCAAAGCTTATCGGGGGTGGATGGCAATGTGGAATTAGTAATGCAAGCAGGTCAGCCATGATCGTATTGAATGGCAGAGCAGACTCGACAGGCCGACCGCTCTACTCCTATTTCATATGTTCATTGATTGTTGGATCACTTAGTTCTGTCTTTTGCATGCTGCATCCACTGTTTGGCATGCAAGTAGTCAGTGTTGTAACTTGACCAGGTTGGCACCTCGTTTTAGGGATGCCTAGTGCTGCTTCTGGCATGCCCTCTTGCACTCTTCATTGAACCAGGGTTGATCTCCAACTTGATGGTAATGGTAGAATGGGGGGTATGCTGGGCCATGAGGTTACAGTTTGTGGCCGGATGCAATTCTGCTGCTGGTCCACAAGGCTTCATGGATGTCCAGTTTTGAGTTGCTAGATCTGTTAGAAATCTGTCCTATTTAGCATGGTGGTAGTTTCACACAACACAGTGGAAGGCATCCTCAATGTGAAGGTGGGACTTGGCCTACATAAGGACTATATGGTGGTCTCTCCTACCAATGTTGTCATGGACAGATGAATCTGCAACAACTAGATTTGTGAGGACAAGGTCAAATAGCTTTTTGTCTCTGTTGGTTCCCTTACCACCTGTTGAAGACCCAGTCCACCAGCTAAGTCCTTTAGTACTTGGCCAGGTCAGTCAGTAGTTGTGCTATGGAGCCAGTCTTGGTGATTGACAATGAAGTCCTCTACCCAGAGTACATTCTGGCCCTTGCCACCCTTGGTGCTTCCTCCAAATGGTGTTCAACATGGAGAAGCACTTATATATCAGCTGATGGAGGAGGTGATAGTTGGCGGTAGGTGGTAACCAGCAGGGGGTTTCCTTGCACATGTTTGACCTGACACCGTGAGACTTTATGGGATCCAGAGTCGATCTTGAGGACTCCCAGGATAACACCCTTTCAACTGTGTGCCACTGTGCCGCCACCTCTCATGTCCTATCAGTGGCACAGGGATGGTAATGGTAGTATCTGGGACATTGTCTGTGAGGTATGATTCTGAGTATGACTATGTCAAGCTGTTGCTTGACTGGTCTGTGGGACAGCTTTCCCAATTTTGGCGCAAGCCTCCTTAGTAAGGAGGACTTTGCAGGGTCAACAGGGCTGGTTTGCCATTGTCCTTTCCGATGCCTAGGTCGATGTTGGATGGTCCATTCGGTTTCATTCCTTTTAGACTTCATAGCAGTTTGATATAGCTATTAGGCTATTTAAGAGTCAACCGCATTACTATTGGTCTGGAGAGAGTTGGGATAAATGGTTCTTTTTCTGGATGGCAAGCTGTAACTAGTGGGGTTCCACAGGGTTTGGTCCTTGGGCCCCAACTATTTACAATCTATATTGATGACTTGGATTCAGGGATAGAAGATACGATAGCTAAATTTGCCGATGACACCAAAATAGGTGGGAAAGTAAGTTGCAATGAAGAAATAAGAAATTTACAAATGAATATGGACAGGTTAGGTGAATGGGCCAAAATTTGGCAGATGGAGTTTAACGTGGAATAGTGTGAGGTTATCCATTTTGGTCAGAAGAATAAAAAGGCAACTTATTATTTAAATGGAGAGAAACTTCAGAATGCTTCAGTGCAGATGGATCTGGATGTCCTCGTACATGAATCGCTGAAACCTAGTATGGGGGTACAGCAGGAAATAAGGAAGGCAAATGGAATTTTGGTATTTATTGCTAAAGGAATAGGTATAAAAATAGGGAAGTGTTGTTGCAACTGTACAGGCATTGGTAAGACCGCACCTGGAGTACTGTGCACAGTTTTGGTCCCCTTACTTGAGGAAGGATGTAGTTGCACTGGAGGCGGTTCAGAGGAGGTTTACTAGATTGATTCCAGAGATGCGGGGCTTGTCTTATGAGGAGAAATTGAGCAGTTTAGGCTTATACTCACTAGAGTTTAAAAGGATGAGAGGCGATCTAATTAAGGTATGCTAAAGGGGATAGACAAAGTAGACGTGGAGCGGATGTTTCTCCTTATGGGGCATTCTAGAACGAGAGGCCATAGTTTTAGGCTAAGGGGTGGTAGATTTAAATCAGTGATGAGGAGGAATTACTTTTCTCAAAGGGTGCTGAATCTGTGGAATTCACTACCTCGGAGTGCATTGGATGCAGGGACGCTGAATAAATTTGAGGAGGAGATAGACAGATTTTTAAATTAGTAATGGGTTGAAAGGTTATGGGGAGTGGGCTGGAAATGGGAGTTGAGCCGAAATGAAATCAGCCATGATCGTAATTAATGGCAGGGCAGGCTCAAGGGGCTGAATTGCCTACTCCTGCTCCTAGTTCTTATGTTCTTATGGAGTCACATGAAGGCCAGGACAGGTAAGGATGGCAGATTTCCTTTCCTAAATGGTAGTAGTGAACCAGATAGGTTTTTACGACAATTGATAATGGTTTCATGGTCACTATTGGTAAGACTACCTTTTCATTCCAGATTTATTAATTGAATTTAAATTCTACCAGCTGCCCTGGTGGGATTGAACCCCTGCTCCCAAAGCATTAGCCTGGACCTTTGGATTGCTGACCAGTGATGTTGCCATGACGCCAATGCCTTCCCTTTACCAAGTGACATTATTAGAGGATGTGAACTTAAGTTCATCACCGAACCTTTCTGGTTGCAAATTTCAAGAATCCTAGAAATTGGTACACAGAAGCAAGGCAACATACAACAACTTGCATTTACAAACTACCTTTAGCATAATAAAATATAGCAAGGTGCTTCGAGCAAGCATTATTGAACAAACTTTGACGGTGATAAGGAGATATACAGGGTATAGTAACATGGTGGTTAAGTTACTAGATGAATATAATCCAGTTGACTCTTAACTGCCCTCTGAAATCACTTAACAAGTTTGTATCAAACATCTATAATAAGAAAAAAGAACAGTCGGATTCACCTTTCATCAACCTAGGCACTGGACACAATGGTACACTCAGCCCGTCCTGCAGAGCCGCCCTCACTAACGTGGAGACTTGTGCCAAAATTGGGAGCACTGTCTCATGGACTAGTCAAACAGCAACAAGAGTTTGCATTTATATCGCGCTATGAGTACAGTGGAGTCTGTGCAGTACAGAGATCTAGAGGAGTTTGCAGGGCTGAAGGAGATTACAGAGATAGAGGGGGACAAGCAATTTGAAAACATGGATGAGAAATTTAAAATTGAGGCATTGCATGAGTGGATGCCAGTATAAATCAATGAGCATGGGACAAATGGGTGAACAAGACCTGGTGCGCCTTAGGAAGGATACAGGCAGCAGAGTTTTGAATGACCTCGAGTTTCTAAACCATAGTTCATGATATACCAGCCAGGAGTGTCTTGAAATACTGAAGTCTGGAGGAAACAAAGACATGGTTGAGTGTTTTAGCAGCAGATAAACTTAGGCAAGGTCAAAGTCAGGCAGTGTTATGGAGGAGAAAATTGGTGGTTTTAGTGATGGCGTAGATGTATGGTAAGAAGCTTATCTTGGGATCAAATATAACACCAAGGTCATGAACAGATGGCACAGCGTCGGATAGTTGCCACGGAGAAGGATGCAGTTGGTGGCGAGGAAACCAAGTTTGTGACAGAAACTGAAAGCAATAGCTTCTGTCTTCCCAATATTTAATTGGCCGAAAGTTCTGTCCATCCAATACTGGGTGTCAAACAAGCAGTTAAACAATTTAGAGACAGAGCAAAGATCTTCATCTTCAACTGTTTCATCAATGACCTTCCTTCCATCATAAGGTCAGAAGTAGGGATGTTTGCTGATGCTTACACAATGGTCAGCACTATTCGTGACTCCTCAGATACTGAAGCTGTCCATGTTCAAATGCAGCCAGATCTAGACAATATCCAGGCTTGGGCTGACAAGAGAGAGTCAGTGGACTTAAAAGTAGATATTGGTCCACAGTCTTTCCTCAGAAATGGAGAAAGAGACGTCAAGGCAGAGAAAGTAAATGTTGAAGATAGACTAGGAAGGCAAAGAAAGGTGGAAATTGAAAACCAAGTTGATTAAAAAGAAGATTCTGGTTCACGTGAGAATACTAGCACTGATACAGCCATAAATGTACTGGGGGAAGGGGCACAACTGGAAGAAAGAATGTTCCACGTGTTTTACGAAAAGTAAACATTGCCGTGTTGACTTAAATCCTAAAAGGATTATTGTGGCACTGGAGCTATTTTGCTGACAATGTTTTGGGGTACATTTATGCTATGTTCTTTAAAGTCTGCGTAAAGCAATTTTATTTCACATTAACACTAAGAAGCTTGAATTTCTTAGCTTTGAAGTTGAAATGAGTTCATCCTTGGGCTTCATTAGAATAAATCAGGTGAGCTACAGGTCTACCAACACAGCCCACTTGTCGGGACCTTAATCAGTTTTGCCCCATGCAAGGCCCAGAGGTAGGTCTAGGGTGGGGGAGGCGTGATATGGAGAGTGGCAAAGGTGGACCATTTACTTTTTGGAGCCAGGAAGAGCACTCTGACTACTTTTCTTGAGTGACCTTCAGCAATCCTATTAAGAGCCTGCTGGTGAGGCTGCTTAACACCCAGAAATTCATCTTAAGTGGCCACCAATGCCTCTTTTTAAAAAAAAAATGGTTAATGTGGTGTCTGTTTTAAACCATATTAAATCAGAAACACACTACCGCACTCTAAGTCTAGAGATGGACTTTACCTGATGTGGAGTGAGATTTCTTAAACCTTATTGCACTGGGCTTGTCAGCCTTTATGCATTCCATTATAGTTTGATCTGCAACAGCATCACTCTGTGAAAATACTGCCAGTGCATCACAATAGCTTTAATATCTCTAAAGACAGGAGGTTACTATTTTTAGTATAAAATATCCGTTGGATGTTAGTTGGATATATTCTCTTTTATTTTAGATTTCTAGGATTTTCATCTTTTAAAAAATTACTTATTTACCAATGTTACAGTTCACCAAATATTTTTTTTCAATTTCTTTAAGGAAGTTTACTGAATTTAATCTTCAAAATGTATTGAGATACGTGCCATTTGTTAGGGCTTTCTTCAGTATTTATCATGTTATTAAGTTGGCAATGTGCTACATTTTCTAAATGGTGGCTCACTTTATAATTTTGTAAGGTACTCAGTATTGTTTTTCTGTTCTTTCCTCAGGGAAGCCAAGCAGCATAGAACAGCTAGATCGGATCCTTCTCTCTGGTGTGTTTAATGTTCGGAAAGGCAAAACTCAGCTGCATAAATGGTCAGAACGTCAAGTCATTCTCTGTGGTACCTGCCTAATTGTGTCTTCCGTGAAGGAATGCCAGATGGGAAAAATGCACGTACTGCCTCTCACTGGAGGCAAGGTGAGAAATCATGTCTATTCTGAAGGAGCTGATATTGTGTAGCTTATATGTCTCGAGGCAGGCTTAGTCTGATATGGTGTTTACAAATAGTTACATTATAGTAAGCTTAGTTTCAGTACTCCACAAACACCATATATGGCATTCCAGTAGAACTGCTGTTTTGATAAACCCCACAGGGTTTATTATTGCTTAAAATCAAGCTACAATTGGATGCTCAAGTAGGATTTTAAACCATAGCACCAAAAGCTCACATTGTGGATCCCAGAGGAACCAAATTCAAATTTAGATTGAGTTTTATTTATCAGATGCTAGTTACCAGCTAGTGAGCTAAATATTATGAACTAATGTAGGCCTCACAGTTTGTAAGTGATGCAGTGGGTATTCCAACATACAGTATGTATGCTTTTCTCTCATGAACAAAAACTAATGCTGAGATTTATATGTAATGAATTTATACTTAACTGACACTGCAGCTGGGATCTTGGCAGGATGGGAAATTCCCACCAAAAGTCATCATGGCTGCCTCTCCAAATTTTCCGTCCCACCTTCAACGTTTCCGGTCACGGGTGGGACTGGAAAAATTCCAGCCTGTGTAGCCCGGCATGGACCCTGGGCGTTGAATGCGAATGTATCGCTTCTGATGTAGCATATTGTAAAACTAAAATTCTCACAAATGAGAGAAAAGCATACATACTGTATGTTGGAATACCCACTGCATCACTTACATCACAAAAAGAAAAGTGTCTATGTTTCTTCAATGCTTCTTTTTCCCCTTCTCCCCATTATCAAGGCGATCCATTGACTGCAGCATTACTTTTAATGCCAGCTGCCTAATTCAATTCTCAGGCTGTCACCCTGCTCTAATTTTGCTTCCTACAAAAGAGATACATAATCTTGTCCTCACTTATCACCCCACCAGCCTCCGCATTCAAAGGATCATCCTCCGCCATTTCTGCCTATTCCAGCATGATGCCACCACCAAACACATCTTCCCTTCACCTCCCGACGGGGGCATTCTGCAGGGATCGTTACCTCCGGGACACCCTGGTCCACTCCTCCATCACCCCCTACACCTCAATCCCCTGCCACGGCACCTTCCTATGCAACCGTAGAAGGTGCAATACCTGCCCCTTTACTTCCCCTCTCCTCACCGTCCAAGGGCCCAAACACTCCTTTCAAGTGAAGCAGCATTTCACTTGCACTTCCCTCAATTTAGTCTACTGCATTTGTTGCTCCCAGTGTGGTTTCGACTATATTGGAGAGACCAAATGGTGTTTACAAATAGTTACATTGGAGAGACCAAATGCAGACTGGGTGACCGCTTTGCAGAACGCCTTCGGTATGTCTGCAAGCATTACCCAGACCTCCCTGTTGTTTGCCATTTCAACACTCCATGCTGCTCTCATGCCCACATGACCATCCTTGGCTTGCTGCATTGTTCCAGTGCAGCTCAATGCAAAGACCATAAGACATAGGAGCAGAAATTAGGCCATTCGGCCCATCGAGTCTGCTTCGCCATTCAATCACAGCTGATAAGTTTCCCAACCCCATTCTCCTGCCTTCTCCCCATAACCTTTGATCCCCTTACCAATCAAGAACCTATCTATCTCAATCTTAAATACACTCAATGACCTGGCCTCCACAGCCTTCTGTGCAAATGAATTCCATAGATTCACCACTCTCTGGCTAAAGAAGTTTCTCCTCTTCTCTCCTCTTTACTCTGAGGCTGTGCCCTCGGGTCTAGTCGCTCCTACTAATGGAAACATCTTCCCCACGTTCACTCTATCCAGGCCTTTCAGTATTCTGTAAGTTTCAATCAGATCCCTCCTCATCCTTCTAAACTCCATGGAGTACAGACCCAGAGTCCTCAAACGTTCCTCATATGTTAAACCTTTCATTCCTGAGATCATTCTCGTGAACTTCCTCTGGACCCTCTCCAGGGCAAGCACATCCTTCCTGAGATACGGGGCCCAAAATTGCTCACAATATTCTAAATGTGGTCTGACCAGAGCCTTATAAAGCCTCAGCAGCACATTCTAGCTTTTATATTCTAGTCCTCTCGAAATAAATGCCAACATTGCATTTGCCTTCCTAACTACCGCGTCAACCTGCAAGTTAACCTTAAGAGAATCCTGGACTAGGACTCCCAAGTCCCTTTGCACTCCAGATTTCTGCATTCTCTCCCCATTTAGAAAATAATCTATGCCTCTATTCTTCCTACCAAAGTGCATGACCTCACACTTCCCCACGTTGTATTCCATCTGCCACTTCTTTGCCCATTCTCCTAACCTGTCCAAATCCTTCTGCAGCCTCCCCGCCTCCTCAATACTACCTGTCCCTCCACCTATCTTTGTATCATCTGCAAACTTAGCCAGGATGCCCTCAGTTCCTTCATCTAGATCATTAATGTATAAAGTGAAAAGTTGTGGTCCCAACACTGACCCCTGTGGAAGTCCACTAGTCACCGGTCGCCATCCTGAGAAGGACCCCCTCATCCCCACTCTCTGCCTCCTGCCAGACAGCCAATCTTCTTTCCATGCTGGTACCTTGCCTCTAACACCTTGGGCTCTTACCTTACTGAACAGCTTCCTGTGCAGCACCTTGTCAAAGGCCTTCTGGAAGTCCAAGTAGATAACATCCATTGGCTCTCCTTTGTCTAACCTACTCGTTACCTCCTCAAAGAATTCTAACAGATTTGTTAGGCATGACCTCCCTTTGATGAAACCATGCTGACTTTGCCCGATTTTACTATGCACTTCCAAGTATTCTGAAATCTCAGTCTTAATAATGGACTCTAAAATCTTACCAACGACCGAGGTCAGGCTAATCGGCCTGTAATTTCCTGTCTTTTGCCTCACTCCCTTCTTAAACAGGGGGGTTACATTAGCGATTTTCCAGTCCTCTGGGACCCTCCCTGACTCCAGTGATTCCTGAAAGATCACCACTAACGTCTCCACTATCTCTTCAGCTATCTCCTTCAGAACTCTGGGGTGTAATCCAACTGGTCCTGGTGATTTATCCACCTTCAGACCTTTCATTTTTCCTAGCAGCTTCTCCTTGCTAAAGGCCACCATACTCACCTCTGCCCCCTGACTCTCTTGAACTTTGGGAATGTCACGCTTGTCTTCCACTGTGAGGACTGATGCAAAGTACCTATTCAGTTCCTCCGTCATTTCTTTATTCCCCACTACTACTTCTCCAGCGTCATTTTCCAGCGGCCCAATGTCCTCTCTCTTACCCTTTATATATCTAAAAAAACTCTTGCAATCTTCTTTTATATTACTGGCTAATTTACCCTTATATTTAATCTTCTGCCTCCTTATTTCTTTTTTTAGTTGTCCTCTGTTAGTCTTTGTAGGCTTCCCAATCCCCTGGTTTCCCACTGCTCTTCGCTGCATTGTATGCTTTCTCTTTAGCTTTTATGCTGTCCCTGACTTCCCTTGTCAGCCATGGTTGCCTCGTCTTCCCTTTAGTATGCTTCTTCTTCCTCGGGATGAATTTTTGCTGTGTCTCCCAAATTACTCCCAGAAACTCCTGCCATTGCTGTTCCACTATCTTTCCTGCTAGGTTCATCTCCCAGTCAATTCTGGCCAGCTCCTCCTTTATGACTCTGTAGTTGCTTTTATTCAACTGTAATACCGTTACATCTGATTCCAGCTTTCTCCTCTCAAATTGCAGAGTAAATTCTATCATATTATGGTCACTTCTTCCTAAGGGTTCCTTCACCTTAAGCTCCCTTATCAAATCTGCCTCATTACACATCACTAAATCTAGAATTGCCTGTTCCCTAGTTGACTCCACCACAAGCTGCTCCAAAAAGCCATCTCGTGGACATTCCACAAATTCCTTTTCTTGTGATCCACTACCAACCTGATTTTCCCAGTCTACCTGCATATTGAAATCCACCATGATCACTGTAACCTTGCCTTTCTTACATGCCTTTTCCATCTCCTGGTATATCTTGTGCCCCACATCCAGAGGTACAGGCCTATACATAACTCCCATTATGGTTTTTTTACCTTTGCGGTTCCTCAACTCTACCCACACAGATTCTACATCATCTAACCCTACATCATTTCTTGCTATCGATTTAATTTCATTTCTTATTAACAAAGCAACCCCACCCCCTCTGCCATCTTTTCGATAGGATGTATATCCTTGGATATTTAGGTCCCAGTCCTGATCCACTTGCAGCCATGTCTCCGTAATGCCCACCACATCATACCTGTCAATTTCAATCTGAGCCACAGGCTCATTTACCTTATTTCGTATACTGCGTGCATTCAGATACAACACCTTCAGTCCTGTATTTCCCGTCCCCTTTCTCATTGTCGTCCCTTTATCTGATGTGCTTGAAGTTAGATTCCTAGCCCTTTCCAAACACTCTGTCCTACTTTGTGTTCTGGAGACTTTAATAGCCTCTCCTGTGCTCTCCTTTCTTTTCAGGTTTTTTATAATTTTCCATGAAGTTGAATCCACCCCCCCACAAGCTAACCTGCTGCTTTGTTTCCCATTAGTCATGCTTCTTGGAGTTTTACTCTTCCCTTCCCCCCACTTTCTAGTTTAAAGTCCTGTTGACCACCCTATTTACCCTTTTCACTAGAACATTGGTCCCAGATCGGTTCAGGTGGAAACCGTCGCAACGGTACAGATCCGTCCTGTTCCAATACTGACGCCAGTGCCCCACGAAATGGAACCCCTCTTTCCCGCACCACTCCTTTAGCCACATGTTTACTTCCCTTATTCTCGCATTCCTATGCCAATTTGCACATGGCTTGGGTAGTAATCCGAAGATTATAACCCTTGAGGACCTGTTCTTTAGTTTAGTTCCTAGTTCCTGATAATCCCCAAACAGGTCCTCTTTCCTAGTGTTATCTATGTTATTTGTCCCGACGTGGACCACAACAACTGGATCCTCCCCCTCCCTCTCCAATATCCTTTCAAGCCGGTCAGAGATGTCCCTCACCCTGGCACCGGGCAGGCAACATACTATGCGGGACTCTCGATCCTGCTTACGAAGGAAGCTATCAATTTCCCTAAGCTGGAGGAACAGCACCTCATCTTCCGACTAGGCACTTTACAGCCTTCCGGACTGAATATTGAGTTCAACAATTTTAGATCATGAACTCTCTCCTCCATCCCCACCCACTTTCTGATTCCACCCTTTTTTTCCCAATAATTTATATAGATTTTTCTTTTCCTACCTACTTCCATTATTTTTAAATGTATTTCCATCCATTGTTTTATCTCCACCTTTTAGCCTTTTTTGATTCCTTCACCCCCACCCCACCCCCACTAGGGCTATCTGTACCTTGCTTGTCCTGCTTTCTACCCTTAATTAGCATGTTCCTCAGATAATATCACCACCTTCCACACCTCTTTGTCCTTTTGTCTGTGACATCTTTTGGTTATCTCCACCTATCACTGGCCGTCTATCCAGCTCTACTTGTCCCACCCTCCTTAAACTAGCTTATATTTCACCTCTTCTGTTTTTACTTAGTTCTGTTGAAGGGTCATTTGGACTCGAAACATTAACTGTGCTCCTCTCCACAGATGCTGCTAGACCTGCTGAGTTTTTCCAGGTATTTTTGTTTTTGTTTTGGATTTCCAGCATGCATAATAGAGTAATTTGATGAGCTGGTTCTGAATGAAATGTTGGGCATTTAAATTGCTTTTCATTGGGTTCATGCTTTAGAGTAAGGTGGAATCAAGATTGCATTGTAGCCTTGATCCTTTCTCTCCCACCAATGCAAAGGGCTGCAGTTAGTAACTTCAGCTACACATTTGTGTACTGTGTTCTCAGAGTTGCTCATTGCCTACTTCCAACAAACCTTCCACCAACATTCAGTTTAAACTCCAATGGCAGCAGCAGAGCAGTTTTAGGTTGACTTTGCTCCTTGAGCAGTATTTTCATAGATTCTGTCTATCCTTCTCATAAGATGGCAAAACACCTCTCATTGAGATCAGTAATATAGCTTGCTTGCCACTTAGTCCATGAATGTGTGAATTTGAGGACAACTAATGTGCCTTGACCACATGTATAGGAAGATAGGAAGTGTCTCCAGCTGCTTCAGATCAAACTCAAGCTTTTTGAGCTTGAGGAGTAGCTAGTCACTCTAGAGCATCAGGGAGGCTGAGAGTTTCTTGGATCATATGTTCCAGGAAGTGCCCACCTCATAGGCAGATAGAGGTTAGGATAGTAGATGGGTGACCATCTGGAAAAGTTGGCAGAGGAAGGAAGTATATGATCCTTCTCAAACCGTTACGCAGTATTGGAGACTGCTTGGATTGATGACACCTTGAAGAAGTGTAGCCTGGAGCATGGCACCAATGGGCAAGAGCCTGCACAGGGGAAGCTATAAAGTATAGAAATGCAGTTGTCATAGCAGATTTGATAGTTAGGGGGTCAGAGCATTTCTGTAACCGTCATAGTGAGTCCTGCATGGTGTGTTGCTTCCCTGGTGCCAGGACTTGGAACTCCACAGCATGGGTGCAGAATATTTTGCAGGTGGAAGGGAATGAGCCAGAAGTTGTAGTACACATCGGGAACAACAGTATAGAGGGCAAGTCTTGGTTTCCTGCGGTCAGATTTTTGGGAGCTAGGAAAGAAGTTAAACAGTAGGACTTTGGAAGCCGTTATCTCTGGATTATTCCCAGTGCCCCACGCACAGCAAGAATAGAAATAGGAAGATGGGGGTGGCTTGAGAATTGGTGCAGAAGAGCGAGCTTAAGATTTTTGGGGCATTGGGACCAGTTCTGAGAGGCACCTATTCAAAAGGGACGGATTGCATTTCAACTGGACTGGAACAAATGTCCCCGTAGGGATGCTCACTAATGATTGGGGAGGGTTGAAAGTAGGCAGTGGACACTGGCATATGAAAATAAAAAAAAGGAATGAATTGCATAAAGGAGTGAGAGTGATGGATAATAATAGTTAAGTCTTACCATATTAGATAGGAGCAGAGTATGAAGAATACAAGGACAGGTTTAAAATACCTGTATGTTAATGCACAAAGTGTGGTCAGTAAGGCTGGTGAGCTACAAGTGCAAATAGCCTTGTGGAGCTATGATATAATGACAATAACAGAAACCTGGCTTAAAATAGTATGGACTGAGCACTTAATATTCACAGATACAAAATGTTCAGAAAAATTGTGAAGGTAAGAAGGGAGGTGGGTTAACAGTACTGATTAGGGAAGACAATGTTGTGTTGGTAAAAGAGGATGTCCTTGAGGAAACAAGGACAGAATCCATTTGGTTAGAGTTGAGAAACAAAAAGGCTATGGTCATGCTGTTCTATGGGCCTCCAAATAGTGAGAGAGAGAAGAAGCAAATCTGCAGGGAAGAAATCAGAGGTGCTGAACCTACAGACTTGTCATGTTGTGGGAATTTAATTACCCAAATATCGATAGGGATAATGTTGATGTATAGGGAAAGGAGGGGGAAAATTTCTGAAATGTGTCCAGGAGAGCTTCCTTCACCAGAATGTTTTTGATCTAACTAAGAAGGAGGCATTGGTGGATCTGCTGCTGGAGAATGAGGTGGGCCAGGTGGGACAACTGTCTTTGGGAGCACACAGATGTAAGAGTGATCATTGTATCATGAAATTTAGATTAGTAATGGAAAAAAACAAGGATAAATCTAAATTGGAGGAGAGCTAACTTCAGTGGGAAAAGAGGGGATCTAGCTGGGTTAAAATGAAACTAAAGTTTGACAGGAAAAACTATTGGAACTATGGGTGATCTTGAGGGATGAGGTATAGGCTAGGTACGTTCCAAAAAGAGAAAGGTAGGGAAATGAAAGCTGGGGCTCCTTGGACGACAGGTGAATTCTTAAGTGAGAACAGGCCAAATACAATAAATTGAAAGGGCAAGTGAAGAGGAAAATAAGACTGGCAACAAGATAATATGAGAATAGAATGGTGGTTAATGTTACATAAAAGGGAACCCAAAAGTTTTCTAAATAGTAAGCAGGTAGTAAGAGGCAGGGTGAGGCCTTTTAGGAACTAAGAGGATAATATATGCTTAGGGGTGCAGGGCAAGGCTAGAATGCTTATTGTAGATGTTGGTGCATAAACTGTCCTTTTAAGCCTCAAAATCCCTCCAAAAACAGGGGTCAGTCTATACGCAGGGTACAAAAGTGAAATACCAGTGAGGGTGCGGGCGGCCACCATCTTTATCATTCGCCATGCAGGGTCTGCTCTGCGTGGACGTGTTTTTAACTCCTGTGCATCTTCGCAGCACAACGTTTATTGCCTGCTTGATCCCTTGCACCCAATTATAAGGTACCGGTAAGTAAAACATCTATTTGTGGATGAAAATTTAAGGCTGATTACCAGTGCAAGTATAGCATGTCATGGCTGAAAAGGGGTATTGGCTTATAGCCAAGTATATCGTTATGAAATGTGTTATATAGAATGTTAAATTGTCAATGTCATCGACTGGACATATATTACTTCATAATGTCATGGCTGGATATATATTATAGAATTTTTTTTAAAAGCACACTTTTGCTAAGCAATGGGCACTGTCCTACAGCAACTGCTATGTTGCATTTGCAAAGGAGACAAGCTGCTTTACGGAGATAGTCTATGGAACCCTTAGAGACAGTGGCTAAATTAAGCCAATAATTAAACCAGAGAGAAGTCACGGGATCCAGCTCTTGGGCATAAAATGTGCTGAATTTGAACTAACAGTCAGGGACTGCCACGGGAGACAGAAGGGGCAAAAGCTTTACCACCACCCCACCCCCTTCTGAAATCTCTGTCATCAAACTGAAAACACCTGAAGACCTCATTGCTGCAAACAGAGTCCTTAAAAGAAGATTTTGTCTCCAAGAGAAAAGAGGGTCAACCAGCCATGACTATAGAGTGGCTTCTCCAATGAAAAACCCCTGTACCAACAGCTCCCTGGAAAGTGACCCCTCAGCAGTAAACAACATCTGCACAATCTGTGAATAATTTTTTTCTGACTTTACTTCTTACTTGACCAAGTTTCTAAGATCTGCTGCTCAGCAGAGTTTTATTTCTTTTGCATGTTTGGTGGGGGGAGGGGGTGGGGGGGTGCTGTGTGTTGTGTTGTTTCTGTATTAGTGGGTAGTTTCAAAAAAAATTCAAACTGTATTATAACCAACCCAGGAGTGGGACAAAGAGAGAAGTTAGCTCACCCTTCCTAACCTGGTCATAATAGATATTTGGGCATTTACATCCAGCATTTGAACCCATAGGTGAACAAGAGTAATTGGAAGCGGAAACCAAATTAATCCCTGGACATAATTTTAAAACGCTGGTACAGTTTTGTTGTGCACTAGAGTGATCCCACACAAACCAAAATGTCCACTTTCGAGGTCAGTGTGTTTTTAGAACAGAGTGAGATAACTTGGAACAATTTAAAAGTATTGGCCACTGATGAATTGAAAAGTCTGGTAGGTGGTTGGAAATAAAAATGGTGAGGAAACAAGAAATTCAAAAACTAGTGGCCAACACTCTTGAAATTGAATTGGAAGAACCAGAGATAAGCATGGAGATGGAAATAGCCAACAAGCTTTAACAAAAATACAGCTGGAAAGAAGAGGCTAATGCTAAATTCCAAGCTAGGGAAAGAGAGAGAAGAAAGAAAAGCAGAAAGAGCAACGTGGGAGAAACGAAAGAAACGAGAAAGAGCATTTCAAAGCGAAAAAGGAGAGTGTGGCAGTAACGGAGGGAAGAAAGGAAATTTCAATTAAAAAATCTTGACTACAAGGGGATACTCCCCTTGGACCCAGTGAAGGCACCTATAGGGAGAGTCTTGCCCCCAACACAGGGCCATGTGAGGAGCTGTTTAAATTTTCCCAAGCAATTCCAAAACTTGAGGAGAGGGACTTAGAGACATTTTTCATTTCATTTGAGAAAATTGCAAAGCAAATGAAATAGCCCACAGAAAGCTGGGAATGCAAAGCAGGTTAACAGGCAAAGACCATGAGATTTATTCCATGCCAATTGAGGAGACCTCAGCAGATTGAGAGATGACCAAAAAGGCCATCCTCAGTGCTTATGAGTTAGTGCCTGAAGCTTATAGACAGAAATTTTAAACCCTCTGAAAACAGCCCAAGCAAACTTATATTGAGCTTGAGAGGGCCAAGCAACCACTGGATGCAGGCACTTAAATTAGAGACCACCTACGGAACTCAAAGGTAACTCTCCTTGAAGAATTTAAAAATTCACTCCCTACCTCAGTAAGGACACAAATGGAGAACCAAAAGGTTTCAAAAGCTAGACAGGCACCAAGGTGGCTGATGATTGAGTTTGTCCGCAAGCCCTTACCTCAAGGGAAATCCTTTTTCCGTCATCCCCACAAGCCCAAGAAGAATAGAAGATGGGAGTGTGAAAGGAAGGTAAACAGTCAGGAGCAAGAAGGGAAAGCTGGGAATGCTAGGGGGTCCACTCCTGAGGCCAAAAAGGAAGGTGCTGAGAGTAGGAGCTTATGTGCTCCCATTGCAACAAGACAGGATGTCTTCATGCTGAAAGTTATGGGGAAAGCCCCTAGGATTTGTCAAGGTACACCGGTCTGTGGTGGAGCAGGGGCCCTGACCAAGAGCACTGCAGACAAAGTGATGGCTCTGACCCTGGGAGTAAGTCCCTAGAAAAATACTGCTGTGAGTGAGGTGAACTAGATCCCTGAGAGTTAGTGATTTATTGTCTAAAGTAAAAGTGACTTCCTACACCTCAAGTGATCCAGGTAAACCCATAGTCATATTTGGGGATAGAGGGGCCACCCAAAACCTTTTACTGAGGAAAGGCATGATCTTTTCTCCAGAGAGTGCATTGAACACTGAGGTTTTAGTTAATGGTATCATTCACCATGCCTTTGCACTGAGTGCACCTGGAGTGCAACCTAATGTCTGGGCCAGCAATTGGGGGGATTGTCCATAGTTTACCTGTTGACTGGGTCAACTTGCTCCTTGAAAATGACTTGGTGGGGGGGGCGACGGTAGTGGCTTCCCCTGTAGTCTCGGAGAATCCAAGAGAGGTCAAGGAGATAGAGTAGTTATAGGAAAAGGTTCCTGGCATTTGCCTTGCCCTTGTAGTGGCCCGCTTCATGGCCAAACAAGCCCCTTAGTCAGACGCTAAATTGGCATTGCAGACTGATGACTCTGCATTCTGGCTATCAAACTTGTTTTGGAGATTTGGATGAGCCAAAGGAAGTGAAAGGCAGGTCTTCCCTGGTCTAGGCCCAGCAAGCTGACCCAGAGTTAAGAAAATTAGTACAAACTGTCCAAACTGAAGCTGAAGCAGATGGAATTCTGGATTGATACTACTTTAAAAATGAGGTGCTGATGAAAATGTGGACATCCCTCACAGACCTGCAGACAAAGAGTGGATGGTGGTCCACCAGATAGTGATGCCACCCAGATACCATAAGGAGATTTTGAGGATAGCCCACAAAATTCCCAGGGCTGGGCATGGAGATATCCAAAAGACCCAAGCCCTCAATAAGCCAGCATTTTTACTTGACATGCCTCCAAAATGACATGGTGCAGTTCTGTAAAACATGCCACACTTGCCAGATTGTGGGAAAGCCCCAGCCTGTAATAAAACCAGCACCCCTGATTCCCATACCAGCTTTTGGGGAACTGTTCAGCAGGGTGGTGATAGGTTGTATGGGAACCCTGCCAAAAAGGGGGCCACCAGTATATCCTCACTATTATGGATATGGATACCCAGCTCCCTGGGGCCATTCCCCTGAGAACCATTTTTGTCAAGGTAGTGGTGGGGAAACTAACCTAGTTCTTCATCCAATATGGATTACTAGCACTTCTTATCCAGTCAATACATTCTTCTCGGTGAGGAATTGGGAAGGAGTCTGCTCTGGTCACTGCATTATCCTTCCTGTATAGCCGCCCTACTGACAGACTTACTGCAGAAAAAGATACAAAGGTAGTGTGGTCAGGGGGGAAAGGCTGAAAGCAATCTTCATCAACGAGCCAGTGCTGGCTACTCCAAACTTCAGTAAGCCCTTCAAGGTAGCTGTTGATACTAGTGACTTGGGGTAGGCGCTGCCCTGCTCCAAGGAGATGGATTGGGCTTGGAGACGCCAGTGGGGTACTTCTCCAAAAAGTAGAATCGCCACTAAAAGAAATACTACACTGTGGAGAAGGAAACCCTAGGACTATTATTGGTTCTTAAACACTTCAAGGTATATGCCCATCATGCATGCAGGGAGACCTTAGTATATATAGACCACAAACCCTGATCCTTTGTGGAAAAATTCAAAACCCAGAATGCTAGGCTATTTTGGTAGAGTTTGCTATTACAGCACTATCACTTAAAGATCATCTACATTGCAGGGAGAAGCAATGTGATGGCTATGCTTTGTCCAGAATTTAACTCCAGTCAGAATTACATGGGTACCAAGATTGTTAGAGAGTACAGCTGTATTAGTTAGACTTAGAGTGAATGGGTGTGCATGTGTTTTTTAACATTTTTTTGACACCTTGTAATTAAATACACTTACAAGTCACATTTAATTCCCTATGAGGTTATGAAGATGAGCTATAAAATATTAATTTATCAATGTCATTGGCTGGCCGTATATTACTTTATAATCTAATGGGCTGGACATATAGAGCTTTTTGCAGTTACAACAAATGTTCTTACACCCTTCCTTGACCAAGGGTATCCCATTTGCCACCTTCCAATCCTCTGGCACCTTCCTCATATAGGAGAGATTGGAAAATTATGGCAACCCTTCCACTATCTCCACCCCCACTTCACTTAGCAATCTGGGATGCAAGCCATCCAGATCAGGCCACTTATCCACTCACAGCATAGCCAGTCTTCTGCCAAGCAAAGGACAATGGCCTACAGCAGCTACTATGTTGCATTTGTGAAGGACACAAGCTGCTTCATTATGACACACGGTCCACGGAGCTCTGCGATGGTGGATAAGATAAGGAAAGTAACAATATGCAAAAGCATGATTTTTGGGGCCAGAAAAAGTCTTGTACACTGGGTCAACTTATTTGCAGCGATCTTCAGTAATTAGTACTTTGTACCGGTGTTACTAAGGAAGATGAAGCTGACAGAATATCTGTGGAATCAGAGCCGGTAGAGGTAATGGATGGGTGAAAATTGATAGGATGTACTGGAAAGACTGGCTATGCTTTGAGTGGATAAGTGGCCTGATTTGGGTGGCTTGCATCCCAGATTGCTAAGGGAAGTGGGGGTGGAGATAGTGGAAGGGTTGCCATAATCTTCCAATCTCTCCTATGATATGAGGAAGGTGCCAGAGGATTGGAAGGTGGCAAATGGGATACCCTTGGTAATGGAAGGGTGTAAGAACATTTGTTGTAACTGCAGTCTGGCCAGTTTAACATTCATGGTGTGTAAGGGTTCTAGAGTCAATGATCAAGGAAAGAATTAACAGGCACTTGGAGAGTTTGAGTTAATTAAGGAGGGTCAGCACAGATTTATAAAAGGCAGATTGTGTCTGACTAATCTAATTGAATTTTTTGATGAAAAAATTGAGAAGGCTAGTAAAGGGAATGAAGTGGATGTTTGTGGACTTTACGAAAGTGTTTGACAAAGATACACGAAAGGTTGGTTTACAGATTTGAGGCTTGTGGAATAAGCAGATCAGTGTCAGCTTGGACAGAAAATTGTCTTAAGCACAGAAAACAGTGGATTATGGTACATGGTTGTTTTTCAGGTTTGAGGATGGTAGACAGTGTTGTGTCCCATAAGTCTGTCCTAGGACCAGTGCTTTTTTTGAGATATATTATACATAATATATATATATTTTGCTGATGGAACCAAACTTGGAGATGTGGTAGAATGTGAGGAATGATACCAGTCGACAGCAATAAGTCATAGAAGGTTAGCAGAATGGGCAGACAAGTAGCAGATGCAATTTAATACGGAAAGGTGTGAGGTGATGCATTTGGCATAAGGGGAGGCAATATATACTTAATGGCACACTTCTAGAGTGTTCAAGGATATAGACACCTGAGGGTTCATGTGCATTGAGATATACACATTTGAAGGTGATAGGACATATTGAGAGAGTAGTTTGCAAAGCATTTGGGATCTTGGGCTCCATAAGTAGAGGTATGGAGTACAAAAGCAGGGGAGTTGTGCTGCACTTTTATAAAGCTCTAGTTAGAACACAGCTAGAGCATTACATCCAGTTCTGGTCACCACAATTTAGGAAAGATGTGAAGGTCCCTGACAAGGTGCAGAGGAGATTTACCAGAATGGTCTCAAGGATCAGGGCATTTAGCTACAAGGTTAGGTTGGAGAAGCTGGTGTTCTTCTTGGAGCATTGGAGATTGAGAGAGATCTGAAAGAAGCCTACAAAATTATGACATGTTTAAAAAGGGAGGACAATGAAAAGATGTTCCCGTTAGCTGATGGTACAATGACTAGGAGACACAGAGTTAGGGTTCTAGGTTAATGGCCTGAAACTTGCTTACTGTGAGGGTGGTGGAAGCAGAGATGATTGATTTCAAAAGGAAATTGGATGAACACGTGGGGGAGATAAATTTGCAGGGCTGTGGGGGTAGTGTGAGGGACTGGGACTAATTGGACTACTCTATAGATAGCCAGAATGGTCCCAGTGGCCGCCTCCTGTGTTGTAATGAATCTGAGGTAGAATCTTCTCTCTCTGGTGGTAAGACGGGAAGAGCATTTAATTCGACGGGATGGTGGCATACCTGTACCCCGTCACCTTCTGGCCTCTGCCAGAATTAAGTTCTGGGTGGGAAGGCCCATTGTTGACCTTCCAGCCTTGCTGTCAATTGAAGCCCTTAAGTGGCCAATTAATGGCCACTTAAGGGTCTCATCACGCCGCCGCTGGTATTAACCTAGATGCAGATGGGCCTGTTACCATGTGGAGTGCACGGCAGCTAAAACCCTGCTGTGAGCTTGTGCTTGAGAGACTGGACATCAGGAAAGGGTTCCGACTGAGAGCTGTGCCCCCGCCTTTGCTGCCGACCATCCCCACCCTGTGAACCGCCCTCCCACAATGTCATTTATCTGTGGCCTGGGTCGCTCCACAATCCTGGGATTCCAGTCTGTGCCCTTCAGCCAGCAGCTGTAGCCTCCCCCAGTCGCACTGCTGAGCACAAGAGCTGCTGGCCTCTGATTGGCCACCAGCCCTCGCTAGGCGAACCTTCCACCCTTGGAGCCTCGATTATAGGGGAAGGCACGCCACTAGCCTTGCTACTGCCTGATTGACTTGTGGTTCGGCAGGCCTTCCTGAAAAGAAGTCATGCCAACAGGCGAGACCCCCAAAACCTCAACAAGATTCTGCCCTATGACTCTATAATCAACTGAAATTAGTGCTTATTGTTGGGGCAATGTGTTGAAAGTTTTACTCTATCCAACTTTACTCTCTATCCAACTATCTAACCAAATCTCCTTAGACAGTACCTTCCAAACACACGACCACTACCATCTAGAAGGACAAGGGCTGCAGATAGGTGGGAACATCACCACCTGGAAGTTCCCCTCCAAGTCACTCGCCATCCTGACTTGGAAATATATTGCTGTTCCTTCACTGTTGCTGGGCCAAAATCCTGGAACTCCCTCCCTAGCAGCACTATGGGTGTACCTACACCACATGGTCTGCAACAGTTCAAGAAGGCAGCCCAGCACCACCTTCTCAAGGGCAACTAGGGATGGGCAATAAATGCTGGCCCAGCCAGTGAAGCCCACATCCCATGAATGAATGAAAAAAACTTGTGTTGTACCTGACCTGGGAGTATTTGTTGAAAACATAGAGGGAGCTCCAATCTTGTCAGCCTAGATTCAGGCTATAGCACTTTTGTATCTGAGGCAGAAATTCAAGTCTCAAAAGACTTGAGCACTTAATTTCAGCTGATTTATAAGTTCAGTGCGAAGGGTAATGGCTGGTGTTTTCTTTCAGGTGAGATGTTAAACCAAGGTCCTGTTTGCTCTCTCAAATTAATGTGAAACATCCCACAGCACTATTCAAAGAAGAGCGAGAGTTCTCCTGCTGTTCTTCAGTCACACCACAAAGGGAGATCATTTGGTCAATAATTTTATTGTTATTAGTGGGACTGTGCTATGTTGAAATTATCTGCTGTGTGCCCTACATCACAACAGTAATTACAATTCAAAAGTACTTAATTATCTGTGAAGTGCTTTGAGTCACCCTGATATCATGAAAGGCACTATATATATATATATATATATATATATGCAAGCCCCTTTTTCTCTCACTGTCTTCTTTTTCTGCCCTCTCAAAGTTACCTCTGAAGTCCTTAACTCCTCCTTGTCTGTATGCTGGCCTTTGATTATATCATCCAGAGACTTTGGGATTAGTTTCCACAAATATGCCAGTGGCCTTTGGCTCTACCTATGCAGCATTGCTCTTGATTGCCTCAATGCTGTCAAACTGCTTGTCTAACATGTAGTCCTGGGTAAGTCGTAACTTCTCCAGCTCAACATTGGGAAGCATAAAACCTCTACCACAAACTCCTTTCTCATCATTGATTTCCCTCTTAGATGACACTGTTGAGCTGATCCAATTCCTGTTTGTCATCATGTCACTCTAATTGTCTCTCTCCTGAGTTTCAAACCTCATGTCTTGTTCTTCACAAAGGTAGCTTGCTTCCTTTTTGCAACATTGATTGTCACTGTCCCTACTTCAGCTTCCTACCACTGAAAATCTTTTAGTGCCTTTGCCAACTGCTAGGCTCAAAGACTGACCCTTGGCATTCTCCCTGCTCAACTTTCATTGCCATCCTCCATAAACTCCAAGTTGTCCAAGACCCTGATATCCTCCTGCTACTTTGTCCTACGCAATCTGCCTGTTCCCTCTGCTCCCCAGTTTTCAGTGCATTTAGCTCAAAATCCTTATCATTGTCTTGAAATTCTTCCACTGTCTTGCTTCATCTTATTTCTGCTATCACCTCCAGCTTTTTGCACCCCCTCCCCCTGAACTCACCATTCCTTTGACTCTGGATTGTGTGCATCCTTTTTCCTTTCGCATCAGCTTTGATGGTGGAGTCTTCAGCTGTCTGGATCCCACTCACTGGGATTCAACCCTAAACTCTCCTGCCTCTCCATTTCTCTCGACTACCTTTTAAAAAAAAACTCTCAAATCTCTCCCTGATGAAGCTTTTGGGTCACTCCTGATAATTTCTCCCATCCTAGCTTGGTATCCAGTTTCCATGCATCTATCAGTGAATTGTCTCGGCATTGTTTTCTGATATTAAAGGTTGTACGCAAGTGCAAGTTAGTGATGACTCTTGTTAAATGGTGGATTTTGCCTGTGTGTTCATTATAGTATAATTCTTGGAAGATAGCAGTCATAGGGGATTGCTACCAAGGAAATCTGCATGTTAGCTTTAGCATGATAAAATTGTTCTACCAGTAGGCCATAAATTGGCCAGAGGGCATAATACCCCTTAAACTTGTACATTGTGATAAGATGCCCTTTTACAGTAGTAAGAATCAACACCCAGGATCAGTCTTAGCTAATTGGATGATAATTATGTTCTGCTGGAATAGGAGTGAATCTAATGTTGTGTACCATTGATTGGACTTTCCCTTGGCTGTTTAGCTGTAACAATATTTTGCAATGCCAATCGTTAGAAGTGCATGCTGAAAAACCTGCAGCAAGAGAAACTAGACATCTAAATGAATAGGCCGAGCAGCTATTTATCTCAGTCAGTGAAATTGAAGAATTGTGAAATGAACAAAGAGATGTAGGGAAAAATAAAAAAAAATGAAGTTCATATTTTTAAAATATCCAACAATCAAACCCTGAAGGAATGACTCCACACTTGTAACAGTTAATTTTGAGTAGCAGAGGTTCATTGGCAGTAATTAACAATTAGCTCATTGTTAAAAGAATCTCTGACAGCTAATCCCAGGCCTAATTAAATATAAATAGGCCCAATACAAGCTCCTTGCATCACTTCAGACTATCTCTAATTTTTGTGGCGCATTTAGTTTGCATTTGCCATGCAGCTTCGGTAACTTCATGCCGTTCAATGCATTTCATTGGTGAATAGCCAGAAAGATGCCATTATTGTGAAATGATGATCGAAGTAGTGCTTCTTGACAGCACTTTTTGGATTTCCAATTTAATTGTGCATCTGCTCTCACTTGATTGCACGGTTGCATTTGCTTGTGAATAATGCAAGTGTCACTCGCCTCACCATCATTTGAACAGTAAGTTAATGGCCAATGTCTTTTTCTGGTTAAGAGAGGAAACACAATGATAGGCACTGGAGAGGGTGGTAGGGGTGGAGAGAGGATTGATTAATACACAGTAAGTAAAGAGTAGGGATAAGTAGGGATAAGTGAGGCATATATAAATTGGCTGACTGTAACTAGTGGAGTGTTGCAAGGATCAGTACTGGGATCTCAGCTATTTACAATCTATATTAATGACTTAGATGAAGAGACAGAGATTAATGTATACAAGATTGCTGATGATTCAAAGCCGGGTGGGAATGCAATCTGTGAGGACACAATGAGGCTGAAAAAAAATATGGACAGGTTAACTGAGTGAGTAACAAGGTGTCAGATGAAGTATAATGTAGTAAAGTGTGAGGTTATTCACTTTGGCTATAAGAATAGAGAAGCAGAATATTTTTTAAGAGATGTGAAACTTGTATATGTTGATGTTCAGAGGGACTTGGGTGTATTCGTGCAAGGAACACAAAAAGTTAGCATGCAGGCACAGCAAGCAATTAGGAAGGCAAATGGCATGTTGGTCTTTATTGCAAAGGGATTGGAGTGTAAGAATCAAGAAGTCTTGCTACCATTGTACAGCAATTTGGGGGGAATCACATGGAGTTGTGTGCGCAGTTTTGGCCTCCATATTTAATGAAGAATACACTTGCAATGGAGATGCTACAGCCAACGTTCACTAGATTGGTGCCTGGAATACAAGAGCTGTCCTGTGATGCGAGGCTGAATAAGTTGGCTCTATATTCCCTGGAGTTTAAAAGAATGAGAGGTGATCTCATTAAAACAAACTAGATTCTGAAGAGGCTTGACAAGATAGACACAGAAGTTTTCTCCCTGGCTGGGAAACCTAGAACACAGAGGCACAATCTCAGGATGAGGACCTGATCATTTAGGACTATGATGAGAAACCTTTCCACTCAAAGGCTTGTGAGCCTTCAGAATTTTTCACCCAGAGGGTTGTGACTGCTTCATCGTTGAATATAGTTAAGGCTGAGAGAGATTTTTGACCTCTCGGAATCAAAGGATATGGGAGTGGGTGGGCAATTAGATTTGAGGCCACAATCAGATCAGCTATGATCATATTGAATGTTGGAGTAGGCTTGAAGGACTGTATTGTCTATTGCTCCGAATTCTTATGTTCTTATGAATGGAGAGTGAGAGGAACATCTGTGAGCATAAACATGTGTATATTATTCAGCTGGCCTAAGGGTATCTGTGGAAGAAAGTGATCTGCACAATTCAAAGACCCTTAATTTTTGGTTGCACTCAGAGATTCTGTTTATGCTTGTAACTTTTGGAATGAAAATGACACTATGTAGAAACTCAGAAAATAGGAGCAGAAGTAGGTAATTCAGCCCTTCGATCCTGCTCCACCATTCAATATGATCATGGCTGATTCTCTATCTCAATGCCATATACCCTATATCTCCCTATACCCTATGATGCCTTTAGAGTCCAGAAATCTTATCTATTTCCTTCTTAAGTATATTGTGACTTGGCCTCCACAGCCTTCTGTGGTAGAGAATTTCACAGGTTCACCAGCTTCTGAGTGAAGACGTTTCTCCTCATCTCAGTCCTAAATGGTCTACCCTGTATCCTGAGACTGTGACACCTTGTTCTAGACCCCCTAGACAGATGAAATATCATCCCTGCATCCAGTCTGTCCATTCCTGTCAGAATTTTATACATTTCAATGAGATCCCTCCATTCTTCTAAACTCTAGTGAATACAGGCCTAGTCGATTCAATTGCTCCTCAAGTGACAATCCTGCCATCCTAGGAATTGGCCTGGTGAACCTTCGCTGCACTCCCTCTATGGCAAGTATATCCTTTCTTGGGTAAGGAAACCAAAACTGCACACAATACTCAAGGTGTGGTCTCACCAAGGCCTTGTACAGCTGCAATAAGACATCCTTGCTCCTGTACTTAAATCTTCTTGCAATGAAAGCCAACATACCATTTGCCACCTTAACTGCATGCTGCACCTGCCCCTGATGTTCACCTGACTAAATTTGTGTGTGGATCAGCCATATGGGTCAGGAAAACACAAAGTTTGTTCACTGGCCTTTGCTGAGTGGATTTTTATTTTCAGTTTTAGAGAACTGGTTTGTTTAAGATAGTGTACTAGACTAAAATAAATGTATTGTATATTTTTCTGTGAAAATAGTGAAATTTAAGGTTTTTAAATTGTTTTTATAGGTGGAAGAAGTAAAGAGACGACAATACTGCCTCATGTTCAGTTCTGCTGGACAACAGGGACAAACGTACTATGTCATCTTTGATTCATACCCAGAATACCTGCGGTGGCTCAGACAGGCATCCAAGGTGAATTGTGTTGTATTATGGCAACAACTTACACAATGTTATACATGTAATAGGCAATAATGTGCACTGTTCTGATATTGAAATTTTTTTTAAATGATTTTCTGTTAACCATAGGAAATGATAGGATTTAAGTTGTGATACATAAACTTGTTCTCCCCTAAGAAAAGCATATTTATTTTCCAGTTTTAATGAGTGAAGGCTAATATATATGTCTTTGATAATTGTAGAATTTGAAAGTTGAATGAATGGGGAAATAATTACAATGAATTGCTAATATATTGATATGTTTTAACTTTTTGGCTTTGAAAACTTTACAATGTTCACTTTTTAATTCTCTTTATTGATTCAGTGAACTCCACAATTTATTTGTTTGATTTAGATAAATTAATTTTTGGCACTTGGGTAACTCAGAAGCTACTCTGAAGATTTTCCCTAATGTTCTAGTTTGTTTTAAGATAAATCCTAATTATACCTGTCTCCACCTTGTTCTCTGCAGCATAAATACCATTTTGTTTGTCAAGGCTTGCCTTTCTATTTAGGTTGAAACTAAGATAAATACTAAATCATGAAATTCATTTGGCACTAAAAAACTTGGCTAAACCTTGTGCTAATGCTTGTCAATTATTTTACTATTTTACATGGTCCAACTCTGAACCATGATGTAGATTTATTCTACCAGAGCAATGACCACCTCCTGGCCAACATAGTCTGACTTTTGCATTGGTAGAAACTGCTAACTGTGGTTGAATTTGCAACGGTTTGTGGCTGGGCAGCCCTAATTTATTTATTTTTTTAGATCAGTTTTCCCTGCAGGCCTTGCCTATTCTGGCAAGATGAATTTGCCTCAGGCTGCCTAATACCTGGATGTTGGAAGCCAACAGCTCTAATACCTCACTAAACACAATATATAAGGAGCTTTTATTTCAGTAAGGCAGTTACATGCAGTAATATTGATGCTTTCTTAAACTATCATTGTACTTCACCTTTTTATCCCAACACATTTGTCAGTCCTCTTCCAATTTTGCATCCAAATTAAGTTAGTGTTTACCCATCTTTAGTTGCTGAACTGCTTTGACAGAATGAATTTGCTGCGAAAAACAAACCCCCATTCTGGCCAATTACCATCCTGTTAGTCTACTCTCAATTGTCAGGCAAGTGATTTAAGGGTTTGTCAACAGTGATATTGAGCAGCAGCAATAACCTTACCAATGCTAAATTTGGGTTCTGC